>NC_069499.1:472842473-473142473 GCF_027579735.1 Bombina bombina
AAAGTGGGGAGATTAACTACACCACTGATAGAGCATTTCAAACAGGCACATGGGGGTAGTGCACGGTTCCTCAGGTGGACCATAATAGAGCTGGTAAAGTGCAAACCAAGAGGTGGTGAAAGGGGAAGTTACTGGCAAAGAGGGAAGCATTCTGGATACACAGGCTCAGAACAAGAGTCCCATATGGATTGAATTCCAAATATGATATTATAAACTTTTGGGAATAGCGGTTCTGGGCCTGTGTATCCAGTTATTAATGTCTTCCTATACATATCAACAATAATAATAACAACAATAGTTTTTTTTCATTTAATGAAAATCGTTAATATCTAGTATTGTTCACATTGAGGATGCGTTCAGAGATCCGTTACAGTTGTTTTATTTTATTTAAATAGACTAGGTACAGGAATGTCAATTTCTTGTTAACCTATGTATTTATTTATTTATTGATTTATTATCAATTTATGTATACATGTATTTATTAACTCATAAAGTTGTTTATTTACTATATGACATATTCATACTTCCCCTTCCATCTCTCACTTTATGATGCAATATTTATCATATTTATCATATTTATCAGGTTAATTCCTCTTGTCTTTATCTGTATTGGTAATACATTTGAATGTCGCCCACGGTTAGGATCATTTTTGTAAATACTTTCATTCGCTTGTTTGTTGGCATTTTGCATTGTACTGAATACTTGAGTATTTGAATACTGAGATGAGGGTTTAGTCTGTATATATGTTTTCACATTAATAGGGCAACACTTTTACCTTAACTTTTGTATGACAACTGAGGAAATTATTATGTCAAAAATCATTATGTTACACATTATTTCTTCCAATGAGATTTTTTGTATTAAGGGTCTTATCACTACAGTGATCAATCGTTTACTCTTCACAAAAGTGAGTTAAAGAGCTAATTAAGCTAGAGAATGATATGGTATGATCTGATTTGTTATAGTAATCTTTATGTACCAATATGACAGCTTTAGCTTTGTTTTGATACGTATTAGCCTTTTTAATATGTGTGTGTGTTCCGCTGAAAGTAATTGGGAGGTGGACATTGTTTTAACCTATTAGCTGGCTCCATTGAGTACTTAAGGTCAATTGGAGCAAGTGACTGCAGCTACGATTACGGCCACTAGAGCCAAAACGCGTCAGCATAAGCAGTCCTTGGAGTGGAACACACACCACTCACCTATCCTTGGGATATGTTTCTATTTTGCAATCTTGTAATGCAATTTTAAAGAATTCTTTGAATAAAGTTTACTACGTTTGTCCTACCGGATTCCAGTGCACCTGTGATTTTTTTATGGATGTATTGACTTTGTAACCAAGGCTTGCACGGCTTATTCCGGATGGTACCCCTGCTTGCACCGGTCCACTCACCTCTTACAGTTTCAGAGAGAGACAGGATACAAGCGGTGCGTGAGGATGACGTCAGACACTGAGAACTTTTGCAACATGAAGGGCAATGGAGCATGGTGAGTCACTAAAAGATCTATTCCGAGAAAGGTAAAGTGATCTTTTGATATTTAGTGTGAAGTAGCTCCGTAACCCTGGGAAGTTCATTTATGCATTTTCTTGCAAAACCGAGCACCCAAGCACCCGAAACCAGCTAACTGTTTTTAGAGGTGAGTGGTGAAGAAGCGGACATTCAACCTTTAGTCCGAATCCAGCATAAAGAAGTTTCCTCTTAACTGAGTATTTACAAGCATTGTGTGCGTTTGTGACCTATAGTGACTACAGGTGCCTTTACCTTTTTGTGTATATTTTAATGATGAATAGGGCCTGATGCAATCCTATAAATGGAGACACTCTTTAATAATAATGTTATAAATGCCTAACTCCCAGTGACAATGATAAGGGATCCAGATAAGATTGGCTAATGATATATGAGAAGGTAGGGATGCTTGTTCTATCTCGTGCAATCTACTAATATGGTGTAAAACTCTCCATTGAGAGACATGCATCAACATATCAGCCTCATAATACCTAAAGACACATGGGATTGCAACACCCTCGTTTTCAGAAGCATATTGTAAGATTCTATGCGCAATTCTTGAGCGCCCACCTCACCATCTGTACCCAGTCATGAGGCTCTGAAATTACAAAAGTAAGTGTTTGGGGAGTAGACGCAGTAAACACCTAAAAATATAAGTAAGTTTGGGTAAGAAGCTCATTTTGAGGGCAGCAATCCTTACGAATCATGAGATAGAGTAGAAATCCCACCTACTCCTAAGTTGTTGTAAAAGGGGCAGATAATTATCTTAGATCCCCTTAGCAATATTATTAGAGGGGTCAATACCAAGATGTTTAAGAGAGGGTGACGGCCATTTAAATGGGTATCGATCTCCAAAGAGATTAATATAACAATGGGCATAGCCTGAGTAAAAGGCCATGACCACCCTGGTCCATTTGGGTGGATACTTAAATGCTTTAAAAAACTCCTTTTTTCCCAGCAAACTCAATCAAACTCCTGCTCTGCGCCAAGAGAGATCACCAAGAAAGGCTGACATCAATCAGTAGACTCAAGAAAAATATTTATCAATCTCTTAGTATTACCTGGACCCTCTCTATTATATTTTAAACCAACTTGATCTGGATGAATAAAGCAATTATGTTTTTTAATCAACAAATTAGCTCTATTATTCTATTATTCTGTTATGTATCCATTAACAGGAGATATTCCTCTTTTCCTTAAAGTTCACATCAAATTTAAAGACCATTAAATACAGCAGAATTACAAAATCAACAAACACAAAATACAAATTGTGGATGTACTGTTCACTACATGCACCCAAAGGGTCACATGTACGGCACATAGTTGCATGATTATGAAGTATTTAACACTACTCAACTACTTAATCGCCATTTACAACACATTTTATCTCCTCTTTTATAATAAAAACATATTTCACTGTCCAGAGTTTGAATGCAGCCTTTTGAGACTCCAGCTATGCGGTTAAGGGTAACAAGACTTTGCATCCCTTAAACCAGCAAAGGGTAAATCAAACAAACAGCATGGTACTGAATCAGTTAAATTAGTTAGCAAGCAACCTTTTGTTCTGGGGGACAGGGAAATCCATAAATATATATATATATATATATATATATATTTTTTTTTTGTAGTTGTGAGTGGATGGAAAAAATTGCAAAAAGCCAAGTGTTGAAAGTGATGAGTGTACTCAAACACTTTTTGAATTTAGGAAAAATTTCTCCTTTAATAGTAACAATATTGGTGCAGACCCATTTAGTATTATTGACAAAAATAATTAAGAAGAGAAATGACATAAAATAATGACATTTTTGAAAGACTGGGAATACAGCACTCTTTTGAAAGAATTAACAAAACACTTGTAGAAATTCACTTAGTGAAAAGGAGGTTTTATTGTGCAGCCAGTGGCCCCAGACCAGGCTAGATCCAACTATACAAAGGGATATAGATATAAACCAAAACAAAATATTGTGGCAACATCAAGACATAAATCAAAAATAAATGACATACAAAAGGGCCGGCCCATGTAAATCCATGTAGGTATGGAGCAAAAACTAATGGCTAGATCAAGTGCTGCAGGGGGGAAGGTTAATCACTAATGTACCTCAGACCAGTATGGGACTTCCATAGCGCCGATACTACGAGTTTGCCTGTCCGGACAAAAAGTGAGCGGTACAGCCTATAACGAAAAGATCTGTACCACCACCTGAAAGTCAGTAGTTATGAGTTTTACGTTACAAAGCTGTACCATAAAAATCATAACTAAAGTGTTACAAAGTACACTAACACCCATAAACTACCTATTAACCCCTAAACCGAGGCCCTCCCGCATCGCAAACACTAAAATAAAATTATTAACCCCTAATCTGCTGCTCCGGACATCGCTGCCACTATAATAAACATATTAACCCCTAAACCGCCGCACTCCTGCATCGCAAACACTAGTTAAATATCATGAACCCCAATCTGCTGCCCCCAATGTCGACACCCCCTACATACACCTATTAACCCCTAATCTGATGTCCCTAACATCGCTGCAACCTACATTACTGTTATTAACTCCTAATCTGCTGCCCCCAAAATCGCTGCCACCTAACTACACTTATTAACCCCTAATCTGCTACCCCAAATGTCACCGCCACTATACTAAAGTTATTAACCCCTAAACCTAACCCTAAGTCTAACCCTAACGTAACCCTAACCCTAACACCTACTAACTTTAACATAATTAAAATAATTCCAATTAAAAATTACAATTAATACCTAAAGTATTCCTATTTAAAACTAAATAAATACTTACCTGTAAAATAAAACTTAAGATAGCTACAAAATAACTAATAGTATATTGTATATAGCTTATGTTTTATTTTTATTTCACAGGTAAGTTTGTATTTATTTTAACTAGGTTTATAAGTTAGTAAATAGTTATTAACTATTTACTAACTACCTAGTAAAAATAAATACAAATTTACCTGTGAAATAAAACCTAACCTGCCTTACACTAAAATCTAATATTACGCTAAAATTAAATAAATTACATTAATGAAATACAATTAAAGGGACACTGAACCCAATTTTTTTTCTTTCATGGTTCAGATAGAGCATGCAATTTTAAGCAACTTTCTAATTTACTCCTATTATCCATTTTTCTTCGTTCTCTTGCTATCTTTATTTGAAAAAGAAGGCATCTAAGCTAAGGAGCCAGCAAATTGTTGGTTCAGAACAATGGACAGCACTTGTTTATTGGTGCTGTCCAATCAGAAAGGACAACCCAGATTGTTCACTAAAAATGGGCCGGCATCTAAGCTTACATTCTTGCTTTTCAAATAAACATACCAAGAGAATGAAGAAAATTTGATAATAGCAGTAAATTAGAAAGTTGCTTAAATTGCATGCTCTATCTGAATCACACAAGAAAAAAATTGGGTTCAATGTCCCTTTAACTAAATTACAAAAAAAACACACAAAATAAAAAATAAAGTATCAAATATTTAAACTAATTACAACTAATAGCCCTATCAAAATATATAAGCCCCCAAAATAATAAAACCCCTAGCCTAAACTAAACTTGCCCCAAAGAAATCAGCTCTTTTACCTGTAAATAAAAATACAAATAACCCCCCAACAGTAAAACCCACCACCCACACAACTACCCCCCCCCAATAAAAACCTACCTAAAAAACCTAAGCTACCCATTGCCCTGAAAAGGACATTTGGATGGTCATTGCCCTTAAAAGGGCATTCAGCTCTTTTACATTGCCCAAACCATAAGTTAAAAATAAAACCCATCCAATAAACCCTTAATAAAACCTAACACTAACCCCCGAAGATCCACTTACAGTTTTGGAAGACCGGACATCCATCCTCATCCAGCCGGGAAAAGTCTTCATCCAAGCGGCAAGAAGTCGTCCTCCAGGCGGGCAGAAGTCTTCATCCAGACGGCATCTTCTATCTTCATCCTTCTGACGTGGAATGGCTCCATCTTCAAGACATCCAGTGCGGAGCATCCTCTTTATACGGTCCCAGCCATCCCTTAAAGGGACATCATCCAAGATGGCGTCCCTTGAATTCAGATTGGCTGATAGAATTCTATCAGCCAATCGGAATTAAAGGGTAAAAAATCATATTGGCTGATGCAATCAGCCAATAGGATTAAGTTTCAATCATATTAGCTGATCCAATCAGCCAATAGGATTGAGCTTGCATTCTACTGGCTGATTGAAACAGATTAGGGGTTAATAAATGTATGCAGGTGGCAGCAACATTGGGGGCAGCAGATTAGGGGTTAATAAGTGTAATGTAGGTGTCGGCGATGTCGGGGGTGGCAGATTAGGGGTGTTTAGACTCTGGGTTTATGTTAGGGTGTTAGGTTTAAACATACATTTTCTTTCCTAATAGACATCAATGGGGCTGTGTTATGGAGTTTTACGCTCAGTCATTGCAGGTGTTAGGCTTTTTTAGCCGGCTCTTCCCATTGATGTCTATGGGGAAATTGTGCACGAGCACGTCAAAGCAGCTCAAAGCAGCGCTGGTATTTGTATGTGGTATGGAGCACAACGCTGCAATATCGCCCGCCAAACGCCGGGTTTTTGTAAACCTGTAATAGCAGTGCTATTAAAGGTGAGCGGTGGAAATAACTTGCAAGTTATTAGCGAGCCACTCATAACACAAACTCGTAATCTGGTTGATAGTTATCTATATGACTAACATGAACTAGTTCTCCCCTGTTGTAAGAAGCAAATAAAAAAGCATGTAAAAAAGGCGGCCTTTAAGGGCTTAGAAATTATCATATGAGCCTTCCTAGGTTTAGCTTTCAGTTAAGAATACCAAGAGAACAAAACAAAATTGGTTATAAAGGTAAAATGGAAAGTTGTTTAAAATGATATGCCCTATTTGAAACATGAAAGTTTTTTTTGGACTTGACTGTCCCTTTAGGCGTCTCTGTGTGTGTGTATATATATATATATATATATATATATATATATATATATATATATATATATATATATATATATATAATTTTTTTTATTTTTAGTAGTAGCATTTTTTCTAAAAAAAATTTTTATTATAGCAATGCAAGGAAACATATTCCAATATGTTAAAGGGACAGTAAACCTCAAAAATAATGTTATATAATTCTGCACATAGTGTTATCGTTATAAAACCTTATATTCCCTTTGAATTTTTTTAAAATATGACAGTTTTTCAGTCCCGCTCTCTGTGCTCTTCTGAGCGGGTCTGTTTTTATTACACAGCGCATCTAGCCAGCTGTATAGTCACAGCCCGGCCCGACCGTGCCATAACACAAGCAGGCCCATTTATCAAGCTCCGAACGGAGCTTGAATGGCCGTGTTTCTGGCGAGTCTTCAGACTCGCCAGAAACACAAGTTATGAAGCAGCGGTCTAAAGACCGCTGCTCCATAACCCTGTCCGCCTGCTCTGAGCAGGCGGACAGGAATCACCGGAAATCAACCCGATCGAATACGATCGGGTTGATTGACAGCTCCCTGCTGGCGGCCGATTGGCCGCGAGTCAGCAGGGGGCGGCGTTGCACCAGCAGCTCTTGTGAGCTGCTGGTGCAATGTTAAATGTGGAGAGCGTATTGCTCTCCGCATTTAGCGAGGTCTTGCGGACCTGATCCGCAGTGTCGGATCAGGTCCGCAAGCCCTTTGATAAATGGGCCCCTAAGTACAGCTCGCTCCTGCTGTCAGACAGAGCAAGAGCAAGCTGCTCTTAGTGTTATGGCGCGGTCAGCCGGGCTGTGACTATACAGCTGGCCCGATGTGCTGTGTAATAAAAACAGACCCACTCAGAAGAGTACAGAGAGCGGGTCTGAAAAACTGTCATATTTTAAAAAAATTTGAAGGGAATATAAGGTTTTATAACGATAACACTAATATAATGTTATATAATTCTGCACTATATGCAGAATTATATAACATTATTTTTGAGGTTTACTGACACTTTAAAAATACCCTTGCTTAAAGGGTCATGAAACACAAAAAGTTTTTTTCATGATTTAGGTAGAACATACAATTTTACACAACTTACCAATTTATTTCTATTATCAAATTTGCTTAATTCTCTTGGCATCATTTGTTGAAGGAGCAGTAGTGCACTACTGGTTTCTAACTGAGCACATGGGTGAGCCAATGACAATCGGTATATATATGCAGCCACCAATCACCAGCTAGAACATAGGTTCTTTGCTGCTTCTGAGCTTACCTAGATAAACCTTTCAGCAAAGGATAACAAAAGGAAGCAAATAAAATAATAGAAGTAAATTGGAAAGTTGTTTAAAATTGTATGTTATACCTAAATCATGAAAGATTTTTTTTAGGTTTCATGTCCTTTTAAATCTTTGATGATTGAAAGTATAGTAAAAATTGTAATAACCAATAAACAGTGCATTCATATCTTGAAATGTTTGACTTACTGTTTTAAATCATTGTATTTTATAAAACAAAGGTAATGTTTGCTTAAAGGGACACTGAACCCAATTTTTTTTCTTTCATGATTCAGATGGAGCATGTAATTGTAAGCAACTTTCTAATTTACTTCTATTATCAATTTATCTTCATTCTCTTGCAATCTTTATTTGAAAAGAAGGCATCTCAGCTAAGGAGCCAGCAAATTGTGGGTTCAGACCATGGACAGCACTTGTTTTAAGGTGCTGTCCAATCAGCAAGGACAACCCAGTTTGTTCACCTAAAATGGACCGGCATCTAAACTTACATTCTTGCTTTTCAAATAAACATACCAAGAAAATGAAGACAATTTGATAATAGGAGTAAATTAGAAAGTTGCTTAAAATTGTATGCTCTATCTGAATCACAAAATATTTTTTTTGGCTACAGTTTCCCTTTAAATATATATTTACTTTTATTTTCCTTACTGTTTTTTTTTTTTTTTTTTTTTTTAAATCAGTTACTTCTTGGGGAAAACAGACAATTCACTACAACATTAGGTGTTTTCTTCCCACACAAGTTTGCCCATTCAACCGAAAAACAAAATATCAATGTCACTTTTTCATAAGGAAAGTCACAACATGTCTCATCCTTGCTGGAAGTCATCACAAAAAAATAAATAAACTAAATAAATAGTTGCAACTGATTTACAAAACAAGTGGATGAATACAGAACTTAATTATTTATTTTTTCAAACTAATTGCTACTAAAATACTTGCCACAAGAAAAGTAACAGCCTGACTACATAATTGGAGGATACGAATTGCCCACTGTTATTGTGTATAATGGCAACAATTCTGCTCGGCATGGTGCTGTGTTTTGCTGATGGTAGTGCTGTCATGGTACAAGCTAAATCCAACCTTCCTACAAAAAAAAGTAGAATGGAATTTCACTATGAAATGGAAAGAAAGTGGAAAGGGAAGAAAAAAGAATGTATGTTTTTGTTCTTAAAAGCATTAACATTTTCTCATACTATTTTTATTTACATACTATTGCAAAGTTTGCAAGAGCTAATACCTTAACAGATTGTATCAACAGATTTCTCTCAGCTCTGAAAGTGGTGATTCAGAGCTGGATTTACTCCCATTCCGTTGTGTGTACCCACAGCTGAAATTCCGTACAGCACAAAAAATATATACATACTGGGTTTAGAAACACTATGGTCTCAATCTGTGAAGGTACAGAGTTTCTGTTCTAAGTGACCCTGGACATATTATATCTACCAATTAGAGTGATAATGCAGAAGTATAGATAAAATAGATATGTTGCATTTTCAAATTCCTTTTTTGTCCCCTCTGTGTTACTGAACATATATATATTTGATTCCACTTTGATGAGGTCTACTGAGGGGTCTAACACAAATCTTTCTACTCCTGTGGTACTGGCCGACCTACACATTAACTCCTGAACCTGATGAGTAATGGTAAAGGTAAGCAGAATGGAGAGGTGATGGGTGGCGGAGGGTGCAGGTGTTTGTGAGGATTGTAAGTGGGAGGGAGAAGAGATGATGGTAGACACACAAATCCAGGAGAGCCTGGAGTAGATGACACAGGAGATAAATACAGTGGCTAAACTAGGTGCATTTGCCAAGATCCAGTGCACCTAAATATGCAGTTGCCTACATAAAACGATATGGGTAAATGTCTTCCTGGCTAATACTCTCTATCATCTTACACTCTAGGGGCTCCATGTACGAAGCAGCGAAAGCTGCTCCGGAGCCTTTGCGGGGCAGGTTCGCATATGCGAGCCTGCTTCCCGCAATGTAAGAAGCGGGAAGCAGAATGTAGGAAGCATTAGACCGCTGCTTCCTACACCCTACGCCACCTCTTAGGTGGCAAAGCAAAATCCCAGAGAGCACGCTTGCTCTCGGTGATTGACAGCCCCTTCAGTCGCATGATTGGTCGCGCAATTGAAGGGGCGGGCATTACACACTCCGATGAGTGTGTAATGATACATACGGCAAGTGGATCAATAGATCCACTGCCCGTGTGTAGCGGAGGCGGGTGGACAGCTTTGTGAGTTAAGAAGCTGTCCGCCCCGCCTCTTAGTACATGGCGCCCTATGTTCTGTACAGCCAGCTCCCCGTATAGCCTATTAGATACTGGCTTATCTTTATGGGACAGCAAACTAAATTTTAAATTATAACTTTATATTTTAACCGCTGAGCCATTTCTACCCCTGTGTTGAGCTGTATTTCTGAGTTCTGTGATGCTGCGCACATTTAAGCTCTACTGTAGATCTTTTTTCAATGAGAAGCACACGCATATTATATATTGTTGTTGATTTTTTTCAGCAGATCCAGCAGATTCAAAGTATACAATTATTTTATGTATACATCATGACTTGTGAGAACTCTACAACAAAAGTGTAAAAAAAATGTATATTTTTATTAAAAGTTTCATAAACAAGAATGTAAACAATAGTGTTTGTGTGATTCTTTTTTTAGTCAAAAGAAGGCGTTATCATCATAAGTGCCTTTGGGTATATGTATATAACTTTGGTCTGCACACAGGTGTTCCCATGAGCCTCTACTCAAATAAATGTACACTTATTCACACCAGGGGATCACCGGGCTATTAAAACTTATATAGGGGTTTTATTTTAAAGAGGGGCTTTTTGGCTATAAAACAAGGGGTCTTGAGGGTTTCTTTTTAGTGTCCTTTTACAAGTGTCTACAGACCCCCTTATTTAAACATGTGTATTTTTTATTTATTTTTAATTGTGCTTACCCTTTATATCCCCAAGACACACACCGATATTGACTTTGAGGTGGAGAGTCTTGTGGGTTTCTAGGGCTTAAGCTCTCTATAGCAGCCCAGCACTTCAAGGTTTCCGGGGTTTGGTGATGTCAATGGCATTTATGCCATTAAAACAATGTTAACAAATATTTTTTTTATAAACGAAATAGCATTGTTCTTCCCTCAGAATTTTTTTTTTTTTTTACATATACAGGGCTTGTAATTTCCACTAGTCTCAGATGAGTTAGGTATTGACTGCACTAGTAACTTTTTCCCTGTAAGCTACTAGCTTTTGACACCTGGCTAGTAAACTATAGTGATATTTTTCCACCCCTGTAGAAATGTGTGTGTGTACTGTATATATATATATATATATATATATATATATATATATATATATATATATATATATATATATATATATATATATATATATATATATATATATATATATATATATATATATATATATATATATATAAATAAATACATATATACAGGCGTACATCAGAGATATTGCGGGTTTGATTCCAGACCACCACAATAAAGTGAATATAGCAATAAAGTGAGTCATACAAAAAATATTGTTTCCCAGTACATATAAAAGTTATATTTACACTATATTGTAGTCGATTAAGTGTGCAATAGCATTATATCTAAAAAAAATGTACATACCTTAATTAAAAAATACTTTATTACTAAAAAAATGCTAATCATCATCTGAGCCTTAAGTGAGTCATAATCTTTTTTCTGGTGGTGTATAGGTGTGTATATAAGTGTATTCATGTGTATTTATGTTTTTATATGTGTATATATAGTGGAAAAATGGTGCAGATAGACTTGCTCGACACAGGGTTGCCACAAACATTTAATTTGTAAAAAAAAGCAATTTTTGCAAAGCACAATAAAGAGAAGCGCAATAAAACGAGGTATGCCTGTATGTATATATATATATATAGTTAAATATTTATTAAAATAAATAATAACATTTTCTTCTGAGTGAGGAACAATACTATTTCAACTATTTATTAACACACCTTTAGCTTTAGCACACTTGGCAAAAAACGATAACAGGGTTTTTTAGCATGCCCCATTGAAGTCTATGGGGATAGGGACTTTGCACTGCTACTTTTAGCATGTAATATGAGCACAAGAGTATGATCGCTACTGATTTAACTTGAGCGGTATTAATAGCAACAATATTTCTGTAATCTTGGACAAAATGTTTATGTATCATTTTAAAAAATGGCAACATACTTCCAATATTTATTTGCCTGCCTTTCCTGTAATTTAACTCCTGATACTGACAATGCTGCACAGTGATTAGTATATGTGTGCAGGAGATTGTTTATATCTGCACCTAATTGGCCACAGCAAAGCAATTAAGATAAACATCATTCAAGAGGCTTTCAATGGGTCTTTTCTGATCCTGCAAGACAATGAAAAACAAACAAAATGACAGGTTTTACATTAATTTCAAACATTTATTTTGTATGCAGATCTTTTGCAATGCAGAAAATTATTTCTTATGTATAAAAAAAAAAAAAATATGTTGTTCCTTTTAATGAATATGACTGATAAACAACATCAGACAGAACAGGCAACACGTCCACTAACATTAAGCCACAGACAATGAAACTGGTCAAAATATAAATTGGTCAACAGCAAACATTTTACTTACAAGGAATTACTAACGGGATGGCCCAACTGATCTGGGTGTCTAAAGCAACTGTAACAGGCCGGAAAGTAGATGGGACTGCAGGAAAGAAGTTTCAATTCAAGGATGTGCAAGAGGGCCCAAGCCTTCTGTCAATTTTGGAAGTATAAACATCAGGTTGCCAAACAGGGCAGAAAAGCAATGTAACCCCTCTAGATGTATTTGGCAATGATTGCCATGGTTAGTCAGCTCTGCCCCACTCTTTCTCAACATTTTTCCCTATCTTGCTAATGTCTTAGTACATCCAAACTCTGCCTACGTAAACCCTGACTCCACAGAAAGATAACCAGCCACACCCACATATTGCCTGAAATTCGCCCCTGCTTCCTCAGATCTACAAATCACACACATAACTGCTTCTCACTGTCCCGTTCCCCCCAACTACACCACTGGATTGCCCATGTGTTTCTCTCAGTAGCTTCTCTGTATCTCTCAGTAGCTGAGCAAGGTGTTTGTTATCATGTTAAACGTTTTGTCAGAATTTTCAAGTGAATTTCAGCCTCACCATTGCCAAGCTCAAGAGGGTGGTTTGAGTAAATATTTATAATCATTTTAAAATGCAACACTTTTCTTAGTTTTAAACAATAGTAACAATTTCCTTTTTCTTTTTTATTTGCTTTCATTTAACATTCTATTAATGTTCTTCAGATTGGCACAGCAATAAAACTCACAGCGCACTATTATCTGTCCGTCAAGGATCATGGATAGCATTTTCATTTTTTCTAATGGACTAAGCTCATAACCCACCCTTATTCCAAGGTGCAGCCCAATCTCATTATGAACCTAAATACAAAGTCTCCTCAATTTCTTCTTTTTATCCACAGGGCTTCATGTGCCTAATTATTACAGACCTAGGTAGGTTTTATTGGATCAAGACCATTAAGTGAAAATATTTTTTTCTTAGAAATATAAAAGCAAGCCTCAAATCAAGAGCATTTTGTCTATGATATGGGAAGTTCAACTTCAAAGACTTTTCAGACGGCTTTAAGAGTAGGGAAATGGATTGATCAAAAGATACTCAAGGTACTCCTGAGCGTGTGATACAAAGACCTACCTGCCAAGGCCACTGCAACCATTAAATATAGCTTGGAAAGTGATCAGAGAAGACCAGGACTGACAGTGACCAGAAAGGTAAGTTTTAAAGTTTTTAAGTTATTTGTACTCCATTTATTTTGTATTGAGTTGCCTATTTCATTGTATCTGCATTTTGTTGATTTTTCTTAAGGATCTCTTAGCATAGGAAAAAGTTAACAGGAGTCTATAATTGATTTTAGCTATTTATTTATCTCATTCACAAGGGTAGAACAAATAGACTTAATATATATGAGCAAAATTAAGCATGTTACTATGAACTGAAATAGGACAGCCTACTGTAACTGTGTCATGTGAAAGGCACTGACAGTAGGGTAGTGCAAGTGTGTGAGTTTGAATGATTGTGACTTTGTCATTAGAAAGCATATCCTGTAAATATAACCCCAGTATGTCTGATTACAGATAATGGCCCTGTGTGCATAATATCCAAAGTAAGTGAAACAGAGAATGGCATATGGATAGGGAGTTTTGCAGAAATATTTTGCCCTAGACCCTTTTTGAAGCATACTATTATTCTGATCAATCTTAACTTTAATGGTCTTGAAAAACATAAAATGGCTCTAGATATCAGACATTTGATTTCTAACATGCTAAATAGTATAGAAATATAAATTCAGAGTCAATCAGACAAAATAAAGACAGATTTGAAGATACTATACAGTCTTTTTCAAAAAGAAGACACTGCAATCAAGAGATGTGTATGGAAGCATATAATAGAATTCCACCCTAGCATGAACTATTTCAACAATCTCAAATAACTAAAAACGTACATTTTATCTGATCAGTTCTACATTGTCTTTGCTCAAATAGCAGAAACGATCTCTGCTTACATATCTAAGCAGCTGTAAAATCCTAGGAATTAATGTTCTACAAAGGCAAGAAAATGTTAGTTGATTTAGCCTGAAAAGCAATATAATTTATTCTTACCAATATTTCATCATCTTTGCATTTGAACAAATCTTAAAGGGACATTAAACACTAAATAAATGCTAGATAGAATGATGCATTCAATGAAAAGATTAGTCTGAAAAAAACATGTAGATGTATTTTTCAAAGTTCCATTAGATGTTTAAATATTGATAAAAAAAAGTGTAAAGTGTAGAGCTGTTCAATCTGTTGGCGCTCTACAAATAACCGATGATAATAATAATAATAATATCTATAAAACAATGGGAGCTGCCATGTTGTAATTTAGGTTACCGTCTCTGCTGTGGCCAATTAGGGACAGTTATAAATAGGTCACTAGAGTGTACAGCCAATGGCTGTGTGGAATATAACAGTGTTATGCTTTTCCATTTTAACAGGAACTGAAAAGCACACAATTTAAGTATGGAATTACAGGAAAAGGGGACAAAATAAATAATGAAAGTATATTGCAGACTTTTTTATATATACAATATATTATTTTATATTATATATGTTGTTATTGCAATGCTCCCACTTTTTAGTTTAACTATTAAGGGCAGTCTACCAGTGGAGCACTAATGGTTATTATTATTATTATTATTATCAGTTATTTGTAGAGCGCCAACAGATTCTGCAGCGCTAAGTTACGCACAAGCGATAAGGGGTTTATCGCAGGTGTTTCCATGCATCAGGTTTTCCGCTTATATTACAAGTTGAAAGTAAATGCAATCTCTTGAGCGCAATTCAAGTTAACGCTAGTTGGGATAGTGAAACCTCAGAGCTCTGGTTAACTGTTTTGCAAAACAAAAAAGTGTCACAAAACACATCAAAAATACTTTACAAAGTACAGTTACACTTATATTTTACATTCCTATGTTCTTCACATAGAAAATAATGTACTTTTTAATAATATATATATATATATATATATATATATATATATATATATACCCGTACTTGGGTGGCTGAATGAGGGGCCTTTGATCATACTGTTGCAGTTGGAACAACCAAGGCATGGAAAGCATCCAAGATTCTTTTTGCCAATGTAACCTTGAACTATAGCTTTTCGAAGGGCCAATAGGAGCCACCTATGTCTTTTAAAGGCAGACATAGGTGGCTCCTTGAACTCTATTACCTCTTGGTTACAGGTTTGTAATATATGCCAATGATTAAAAATTATCTTACGTACCCTATTACTCAATCTTGAGTATTCACTGACAAAGATTAATCTGTTAGATTTATTTTTCTCTTTTACCTCTTCATGCTCCAATAAATTTTGCCTGGAAATTTGTCTTACATTCTCAATTTCTTTTTGTATTAGGGTAGATGGATAACCCCTAACCTTTAACCGGTCACCCATTTCTGCCAATCTTTGCTCTACAGGGCCTGTCTCAGAAACAATCCTTTTCACCCTTAAGTGTTGGCTCCTAGGGAGGGACCTGATTAAAGAAGAAGGATGCATACTATTATAGTGTAAGAGAGTGTTGCAATCTGTTTCTTTCTTATGTAGATCCACTACAAGACCATAGGTACTCTTAAGTACCCTAGTATCAAGAAAAACAACACTCTCTTCACTACATACCAATTTGAATTTAATATGACAGGTTGCAGAATTTAAATCATTAACAAAAATTTTCAGGGTCTCAATGTCGCCCAGTCATACACCAAAGATGTTATCTATGTATCGCCACCAGGTGGCGCCATATTGGAGAAATAAAGGATGACCATAAACAAAATGTTCCTCATATACATTCATATATATGTTGGCGTATGTAGGGGCGACATTGGAACCCATGGCTGTGCCTTGTAAATGCAAGAAATAATGATCTTGAAATAAAAATAATTGCAGCTCAGGACGATACTAAACAATTCAAAAATAAATTCCCTCTGTGGGGTGTTATATCTGTCATCCTGGCTCATTATTTTACTTACAGCACCAATGCCAGCATCATGAGTTATCGATGTGTACAATGAAGCCACATCAAGGCTAAAAAGAATTCCCTTAGTACTCTCAAATCGCAGATCCTGTAATTTCAATAAAAAGTCCCCAGTGTCTTTAATATAAGAGCTTTTTGTTAATGATTTAAATTCTGCATAAACCTGTCATATTAAATTCAAATTGGTATGTAGTGAAGAGAGTGTTGTTTTTCTTAAGTACTTAAGAGTACCCATGTTCTTGTAGTTGATCTACATAAGAAAGAAACAGATTACAACACTCTCTTACACTATAATAGTATGCATCCTCCTTCTTTAATCAGGTCCCTCCCTAGGAGCCAACTCTTAAGGGTAAAAAAGGATTGTTTCTGAGACAGGCCCTGTAGAGCAAAGATTGGCAGAAATGGGTGACCGGTTAAAGGTTAGGGGTTATCCATCTACCCTAATACAAAAAGAAATTGAGAATGTAATACAAATTTCCAGGCAAAATTTATTGGAGCATAAAGAGGAAAAAGAGAAAAAGAAATCTAACAGATTGATCTTTGTCAGTCAATACTCAAGATTGAGTAATAGGGTACGTAAGATAATTTCCACTCATTGGCATATATTACAAACCTGTAACCCAGAGGTAATAGAGTTCAAGGAGCCACCTATGTCTGCCTTTAAAAGAGGCAGAAATTTGAAAGATTTATTGGTGTATGCTGATATTGGCCCTTCGAAAGCAATAGTTCAAGGTTACATTGACAAAAAGAATCTTGGATGCTTTCCATGCCTTGGTTGTTCCAACTGCAACAATATGATCAAAGTCCCCTCATTCAGCCACCCAAGTACGGGCAAAACATTTGACATAAGGGGACACTATACTTGTAACACTGACTTTGCGGTTTATTACATTAAATGCCCATGTGGGATGGGATATGTAGGGGAGACCACCCGCTCTGTCCGTGAAAGGATAAATCAGCATAAAAGTAGCATAAGAACAAAAAAATTAGAAGCCCCTGTTGCCAACCATTTTTTGCTTGCTGGGCACAATCTAACTCAGCTTATGTTTCAGATTTTGGAACAAGTAAGACACCTTAGACGAGGTGGGGATAAAACTAAAAGGTTAAAAATAAGAGAGGTCTTTTGAATCAGCAAACTTGACACCATGTACCCTAGGGGAATGAATAGAGAGCTAGATTTGTCTCTATGCCTTTAAGGGTGTTTGCCTTATTAATTCTGTCTGACTGTTTGGGCTTTGTAGGATATAATGGTTATGTGCTTTAGAACACTGATATCTGTCCCAGTATATTTTTAGTGGATAAATATGTTGATTTATTATTAACTACATATTGTTAGACTGACAATTAATTTCTGAGATTGATATATATGTTTTGAACACTAGATGGCGTTTCTTCAGGTGTGCTATAGGTATGAGGTTTGGTGGGTGTGGTTATAAGGGTATTTAAGCTGTATTAACTCCAGGTGTAACTATGCATGATTAAGGACTGAGTCCGAAATATTTCTATTTATGGTCTGGCTATGATATTGTGCAGTTTGCACTAATAAATCTGTTGAAGTAATTCTCCTGGTGGTGCTGCTTACTTTTTGGGATACATATTCGTTTTTGGGTATTGTGCAGTACCCTGTAAGCTTGCACACCTTCTTGTCCCCAGGTGCTGGAAAACCCATTATAGGAATAGATATGCAGGTATATACACACATATATAGAAGTATGTATTTAAGACTAAAAAGGACATTATCCTGTAATTGAAGAACATTGGAATGTTAAATATGTACAGTAAATATATAGTAAAACACAGAAATTCAAAAATGCATAAATATACACATATATACATATACATCATTAGACATGTATATGTATGTATCTCTATGTTAAAGCACTTTGCAGCCTTTTATTTTCTAACACCTGAGACCTCATATTTTTGAGCCTTTATAACTTTTAATTGCAACATTTTTTTAAATAATTTTTTATCAGACAGTGTTGTTATGAGTGTAACTGTACTTTTAAACTATATTTTTTCTTAAAGAGACATGAAATCCTAAATTTTCCTTTCATGATTCATATAGAGCATATCATTTTAAACAACGTTCCAATTTACTTCTATTATCAAATTTTCTATCTTTTTTTATCCATTGCTGAAAAGCAGGGATGTAAGTAAGCTCAAGACTTTTGATATCAAGGTTTTGGTTTTTGGACGATATTTGCAGCATGTTTTTCAATTTTGTCACAATCCAAAATGAATTTGGTAAAATAAACTGTAGCCACAAACACGTTTTTGCTCTCAAATGTCCCGAAATCATTGTTAAATTGTTGTTTTCAGGATCTAAACTGGGAATCCACACAAAACTAACAAATGCATTTCCCATTTGGCTCCTCTAAAGATTACATTACAGCAGTTTGGATTTATCCCTATAGATAGTGTGTAAAGAAAATAATAATTTACATGTGTAAAATGAACCTTTTGTGTTCCTAAACCATAGCAATTTGTGGCATTTAATAATAATAATAATAATAATAATAATGCTATTTCAACACTGGCATATTAAAGGTACAATGGGTGTGCCTGTGTTTGACTATTTTGTAATAATTATACTGTAAAAGTGGTGGTTTCACATTTTTTTAATAGTAATTTATTTCATTTCAAGTGTTTTTTGAATTGACAAGATTTTGGTCTATAATCAAGAGAAACAGTGCAGGAAATTAATATTTAATTGAATAAATCAGGAGCAAGATACACCATCTTCTATAAACAGGCTTATAACCATTCACACTATGGGGCCTAATTATCATAGTGCGAGTTGACATAATCCGATATTGCGGATCATGTCCGCTGCACATCGATAAATGCCGACAGTATACACTGTCGGCATTTATCATTGCACCAGCAGTTCTTGTGAACTGCTGGTGCAATGCCGCCCCCTGCAGATTCGCTGCCAATCGGCCGCTAGCAAGGGGTGTCAATCAATTCTGGCAATGTCTGTCCACCGCCTCAGAGCAGGCGGACAGGTTATGGAGCAGCAGTCTTTAGACGGCTGCTTAATAACTTCTGTTTCCAGGCTCGCCGAAAACACGGCGCATCAAGCTCCGTACGGAGCTTGATAAATATGCCCCATTGTAAATGGTGAAATCGTGATTTTACAAGTTTTGTGCCACCGAAACAATAGAGCTGCAAAAATCTTGCCAAAAGTTTAAATTCTCAATGCACAGAATAGGTTTTTCCTTTGCAGAATAAAGACATTACAAAAAAGTATATCATATCTAAAAAAATTGTTAAAACACGTAAAAAAACCACAACCTACTCTAATGTAATGTGTATATTAAAACACACGCAAAAAAAGAAAGATATAATTTCACAACGTTATAATGTTTCCATTGCTGTGACCAGAAAATATTGTGACACGATATACATTATAAAAATTGCGTCTTTTGAAAGCACGACTTTTGAACTTGTATTTTAAGAAAACCTGGGCAAAACATCAAATACTACACAACAAGGGGGAATGTCAAGGAATCTGATCTCGTTCACGCCAACGTGATTGCAATTGCATTTTCTAAAATGTCAGCATTAAAGGGAGAGTAAACCCCAACATTTTCATGATTCCGATAGAAAATATCATTTCAAACAACTTTAAGTTTAATTTTGACTTTCCAATCCCTTTAGCTAAAGAGCAATATTTTTAGAAAGCCTTTGCAAAATGACATTTTAAGATTTAATTAGCAGTTGAAATTTCTGTTTTCTCACATTTCTAGTAGTTTTCATTTGCTGTATAAAATATTGTGTACAATAATAAATACATTTACGTATGAAAATGTAGGAACTCCCATTTGTAAATAAATACACAAGAGAGATGCAGAGAGCTTTAATAAATCTATTGTAGGACATAATTTCTAGGGATGGGCGAATGTGTAAATTTCTGAATTCGAATGTTAGAACGAATGTTATTACCGAAATTTGAATTATAAATCTGAATGTTGATAAGAACGAATATTCTTAAAAATTCTATAACCGAATGCTATTTACAGTTTTCGAATGTCACTTTCGAATTCGAATGTTTATAATTATATCGAATGTCCACATTCGAAATTTCGAATTTAACATTCTATTTAACAAATACTATTCAGAAGTTCAATAGTTCATGTGGTAGGGAGGGAATCTAGTAAATTGATACATAATAGATACAAATATATCATTTCAAATGTTTCTATATAGAATATTGCATAATTCGCATATTACATTTAAAGAAAGCATTAGAAATACTATTACAAACATATAAATTCAAATTTTTTTTAATTTGAATATTGCATAATTCGAATATTACATTTAAAGAAAGCATTAGTCACTTCAATGTGTTATAAGTATTTTCTTATTGCACTACTGCTTTCCTAAATATATGTGTTTAGCTTCCCAAATGGGTTAAACACATAGTTAAAGTCCCCTCTCATTTTACAAATATAAATTCAAATTTTTTGAAATTAATATTTTCGAATGTAATCGTAAAATTCGAAACCGAACATTCGAAAATCGAATGTTAGAATGTTATGTAAACATTTGAAATTCGAACGAATGTGTTAAAATTCGTTTCATTTTTTGAATGCTGCGAAACATTCGCCCATCCCTAATAATTTCCTAATTGTATCCAAAATGGTGTCTTAGGGTAGTGTAATTCCAAAAAGTCTTGTAGCAGAATAAGTTAAAAGGCAGTTTTGGGATAAGCGTTTCTAGTTGCCGAATTTGGTGAGTGAAAAATGGTTGAAAAGTTTTCACACACAAAAAAAAAGGATTATGAGCACCTGGAACAGTACCGTCTCTTGTTAAAGGGGCATTCCGATCAAACTTGAAATGCACATAGATTAATTAAATTTTTGGATAGAAACATATTTACATTATATATACCATGGCAAAAATGCTTCTAGTAAAAGTTATAACTGTTTGGTGGTAAGGGTTTTCCAAATGTGGAGAGATTCTTGGCTGTGAAATATGTTAGTAGGTGTGTGGTTCTGAGTGGTAAGGATCGCATGGCTGGTTGTATGGTAAAATATGCTTGTGGAAGTGTTTTAAGACAATATAGTTTGTTTGAGATTCATAGAAAGAAACCGGTATGTTTTGCTGTTCCATGGTTTTATGTAAGGGTGGAATGTTGGATAAAAAAATATGGTTTGGAGAATGTTAGTAGGGAGATGTGGTGTGCAAACAGAATGGTGGTGAAAATATTGGAGAAGAAGGAAGGTCTTGAGTTGATTGGGGGTTTGAATGAGAATGAATGAATGTTGGTATGGAAAAATGTGTGTAATAAGCATTTGATGAATAGGCAGAAAGATATTAGTTGGATGAGAGTGCATAAGTGTTTGCCGACAAGGGATTTTCAGAGAGTGCGTCGTTTAGTGGCTTCAGAAGTGTGTCCTAGAGATGGTTGTTGTCAAAGCGAGAGTGTTATTCATTTGTTTTGGAATTGTGAGTATGCTAGGGATGTTTGAAGAAGTTTGAATTGGATGATTAAGGGTCTGACTGGAGTGCAGTTTTTTACTTTTAATATGATGATGTATGGTTTGTGTGGAAGTGGGGTGGAAAAGGAGAAAGCAAGATTGCTATGGTTGTTGGTATGTTGTGTAAAGGAGGTGTTGTGGGATGTGCGTAATATTTAGATTTTTAAGAAAGAGGTAGTTACTGTAGGTGATTGTGTGGGTATGATCCGTGGGAAGTTGTTTTTGTATTTTTCTTTTGATAGGAAGCGATATGTGGAATTAGATTCTGAAGCATCTTGAAGACAAAGAAGTGGATTGGATTATTTAGTTTTCACTTTTTTTTGTCCAGTTTGTTTTTGTCTGTATTTGATATATGTTTAATTTTATTCTGTGTGATTATTTAAGTTTTATGTTTGCATTTTGAATTTTTTCTGATGACAAACGTTTGGGTCAATATTTCAGTTGTTTTGTAACAAGAGATATTTTGTTTATGATTTATTTTGTATATATATATATATATATATATATATATATATATATATATATATATATATATATATATAAAAGAATTACGAAACGTACATCTGGGGTTTTGCTGTTTCTCTCGTTCAGAGAGGGATTGCCTGATATTTCAGGGCAGGACTGTACTGTTAAGTCAGGATCAGACTGATATGCTTCAGGAAAGTTCTTCTCTGTGAATGGCACATTTTGAGCAAAAAGAGGCTGCTTCTTGGGTGGTAACTAGCCATAGAACAAGCTATTATGCTATTGTTCGTTCCCAGGTTGAGCGCTTCTCTCTTTTTATTTAAGCAAGGGAATATACTCAGATAACACTTGCCAGGGCCGCCACTAGAAATTTTGGGGCCCCTGACTTAACCATTGATCAGGGCCCCCCCTCCTTTGACATGTGCAATTTTTGACCAAGTGACTAAAACGTATTTGCACTTTATTCTTAAGTGTCTATTTAAACTTGGAAATGTTGTAAATGTAGTAACATACACTGAAACACACACACACACACTCACACATAAGGATTCACATATAGACACTCTAGCAGACACGCAAAGAAACTCAGACACAGACACCCAAACATACACTCAGCACTTGTTTACATTGACCTGACAAGTAATGCGGTAAACTACAGTTTTGTAAAAAAAAAAAAAAAAAGGAGATTTAGAAAACAAAATATGGAGTTCTGATTATCTTTTTGTAAAGGAAGATGCCAAATAAATGATGACAACAGCATGCAGTGGCTGAAAGGAAGGGCCCTGAACTGCCTAAATAATAATTTAAAGGTTAAATGGTAGATTAGTGACTTCCGGAAAGGTCTCATTAGTCTGTAGAAAGATGTGACTAATCAGTAGTAAGGTCAAAATGTCCTAAAAAGGAACAGACAATGGACACACACACACACACAAACTCAAACTTGCGCATACACCCAAGGAAACACCAACAGAGACAGCCTCAGAAAACACACAAAGACACACATACACACACAGAAAACACACAAACACACACACACAGAGACAACCACATAAAACACAGAAAGACATACATACACACACCCTGACTGAGACATCCACAGAAAACACACAAAGACATACACACACCCTCACAGAGACACCCACAGAAAATACACACCCTCACAGAGACAACCACAGAAAACACAGACATACATACACACACACCCTCACAGAGACATCCACAGAAAACACAGACATACACACCCACCCTCACAGAGGCATCCAGAGTACATACACAAATACAAACACACACCCACCCTCACAGAGACACCCATAGAAAAAACTCAAAGACATATGCACACACCCTCACATACATCCACAGAAAATGCACAAAGACATACACACCCACGCTCACAGAGATACCAACAGAAAAAAAATACATACACACTCATAGAGACACAAACAAAAGCACAAAGACATAAACACAGACACCCACAGAAACACTCACAGGAGGAAACATTTATGCACCTTGCATCCCCTAAATCAACAGTGTGTGACATGCATGATACAAAAAATGCATAAATTAAGAGATCACTTTTTAAAGAATCATATTTGTAAATGTGCAAACAAAAATAATTCTGTGAATTCAAAATTGTACATTAATGATCTGGGTAGATGGCTAGATGAAGAAAAGTACTTTTAGAAGGTTGAAATATGTTTGTCTGATATTTTCCCCAACCAAGAGTACCACTTCATATATAGTGTACACATGTTCCCATCTGTCTGCTGTACTTGTGGATTTTGAAAATGCTGTACTCTATATGGTCTTGGTGGAACCATAAGCTGTGGTACTCATACCATTAGAGCTGGTTAAATGCAGGATTTAAGCTTGTTGGTATGCATTTCAAAATTAAGTCAGCTGTAGTGTAAACTGAACAGTTTTAAGTTAACCTGTCTCATTTCAAACACTGAGCAATCTTAGTCTGAGAGTATAACATGTTATGCAGATGTAAAATCTTAGATAAAATGCCTCCTTGTATCTGGAAAGTCCTTGCATAAAGTGGCAGTAAACTGGAATGTAATATATATCATTTGTGTATTGAGGAGGAAACATTTCTGCATGGTTTTAAATATAGAATTTCTACAGCATTGCCAAATAATCATATATACACTGCTGCTAAAAAATGTGTTTTTATGGACCCCTGGCCCCACCATACAACTACTACCACACTGAAGTTACAATCTTAAATTGCACAAAGAAATAAAAAACATTTGCTAAGTAATTCCTACCTCCTCTGCAAATGAAAGTGATCAGCCGACTGACTCAGGCACACACTTTACAAACCAAGTGCCAAGTCTGTCTCACACTGTGCATAGTGGTTTAGTGTGCACTCAGAAATCCTCTCAAATGCTAATACTTTACTCTTTGTAATAACATTTCCCATGCTCAATTAGCACTCTGCTGCAGTACCCACTGGTGGCTGCCAAAATATATATTTTTTTTTTAGTTCTTGCCTCATGGGGCCCCCCTAGCCCATTGGGCCCCTGACAGGAGTCACCCCTGTCACCCCCTGATGGCGGCCCTGACACTTGCTAATAATAAAGCAGTTAGTGTATAGCTCCTCCTTAAGTAGGGAAAGAATATGGGTGGAAATTTCCTTTTAAAGGTACAAGGTACTGTGACAACACCAGACATACTTTACACTAATAAAAGAAATGGGTAGAGAGCTAATTAACCCCTCTGACACCTAATGTAATATTAGTATCTAAATTTGGTGAAAGGAACTGAAAAACTGCAGGCCAAATACTCTCCAACTGCTATCCTGCTCTGTAGCAGCTCCAGAGTGAAGAGGAAAGAGCCCAAAGCTGAGGGGGCAGGGCTACCACCCAGTGTAGTACCAATGCCTCAGAGAGGCTAAATGTGCACAAAAAGTAAAAGTTTTGCACCAAGCATCAAACCCCCATAAATGGTCTTCTGGCCCTGGTATCCTATGGACAGGCTAACTGCACAGAGCAGTTAGCAGTTTTCTTAAAGGGCCATACACCACTTTCCAGAGTTGCAAATAAATGGTTCCCCAGAGCTGCCAGAGGGCTTTGAAGGGTATCAATCTTACATGGCTGTGTCCCTGCTAAGTATAGGGCATACAGATATCTGGAAGAAAGGAAAAAGTGTGTCAGAAGGAGAGCAGGCTAAATCCCCTGGCTATGATGTACCTATGCCAGAATACCTACTAATATCCTCTGCGCTGTGTATGTGCTGTGGTAACTAACTTACCTAATGTAACACCCCTCCATCAGCTTATTAGGCACCAAGCTGCAGCAGTATTCAGTAGAGAGCCCATCCAGTGCTGGTACAAGTACCACATAAGATATCTGAAGGAAATACCGTTATCTCACAGGGTGAGGCTAAGGACATGTCCCTGCGACGCCTGAGAGTAGTTATGGCTGAAATCCTATAGGGAGATACTGCTTACGTAACAGGGGGGTATTCCTATCTCCCTGTATCATTTAGCTTGCTGGAAATCTCTTCTATCTTCTTTATAAATTATAAGTCCCAGGGATAAGAGTCTCTTATTGGTCTGAGCTCTCAACCTTCTCCTGGAGGCCAAGAACAAAAACTGAGGAGAGAGGGGAGGTGGGAGGGATTTTAAACTCTTGTGTGGGTTCTTGGCCTCCTCCTAGTGGTGGGAATTATATCCCACGTTATGGAGTCCTATGGAACATCATCATTTATGAAAGAGAAGGTGATATCTGACAATAAATATGTAGACAATACAAAAAGCCCTTATACACAGCGCTCCAAATAATCCCAAAATGCATGGGCATCTCCTGGTTTGGAACTTAAGCCTATGGTTGTTGCCTACCCCCATTTTTTTCTTTATAAACTTATCAATAGTTCACACTACCTGTTGTGGGAAAAAAGTGTCAATAATAACAGACACAGTTCTCGTCCATGATTGCATGCTCAGAGCACTTGCATTGAGCATAGGTATGTTGATAAAATTAAAAAAAGAGTGAAAGACTGTCCACAATAAACTTCCATGATGCCTCCAACAATCATGTCACTTTTTGGGACATCCAAACACTGAAAGAAATGGATCAATAAGACAGTAACTACTATGTGTAATTCAGTTTTCATATAAACAGCCCAACTTACACATATTGCATTATCTTACATATAAATTACATAGAAGCACATAAATATAGGTAATAGAGGCAGATGTTTTGACTATTAATAAATTAACAAAACATAAAAAAGTTAACAGCAAGAAATATGCCAGTAGCTAAATAAAAAGCATGCTTCTTTAAAACAATCCCCTAGAGCCTACAAGGATTTACCCAAATGCAATTTAAATACAAGGACCTTGTCAAAGCCATGCCAGGATTTAAACCTGGGTCTCCTGGTTCCCAGCCTGTTTCTCTATTCCTGCACAACCAGAGGGATTGGCATTTGCCTGAAGTTTTTGGAGACCTGTTACCTGCAGAAGATTGCTCTCTGGCTCCGCTTGCTTGTCAGCTGCAGGTAGTTTTACAATCAGCTCCCCTATAAAAGGCTGGTTTACAATCCACTTCTGCTCTAACATAAGGATTCATCCTGTTCCAGTGTTAGTGCCTCTGACCTTGCCTCTGACCTTGCCTCTGACCTTGCCTGTGTTGCCTGTGTTGGCTATTTGGTTCCTGAATCCGGCTTGTTCTCTGACTACCCAAGATCTTGATAAAGGCCCCTGGAGGCTGAAACGCGTAGAATTTGCTTACTAAACCCTGAACACTTTATATTTCTTTATTAGCTGAGGTATCGTTGGTGGATAGGACAGGTACATTGAGCGGTCACTGATCACCGGTGAGCCGTTTCTGCATGTATAATTCCTGCCCCAGGACCCACGAATACGAACCCAGAGTGCTTTTAAAGGTCTATTATTCATAGGCTTAAACACTGCACAACGGCACTTTACCATTTGGAGACTTCATCTGAACTCTAACCCGGAATTTGATTTCTCTGGGAACATTTCCAAACGCTGAACACCCGCTGTGGAGGATGGACAAACACAAGCGGAGAGTGAACAGACGCGAAAAACAGACTACAAAGCGGAGTAAAGTCACACGGAGAGAAAAAAAGTTACTTTCCACATCAAACCGCATAACCCTGTCTTTGGATTGACAAACTGGTAACATTACCCTCTAAGGAGATCATACTGGTAACAATATTACCTACGGATCAGCTCCATTTTGGGAACATTGCTATTAAGCATTTTCTATAATAGACTTTTTAGTTATATATGCTGCTAATAATTCTGTTTAGAATTTTAGATAGCCACTCATTTATATTCTAATCTGATTTAGATTGTAGATTTAATATATGTATTCAGATCAGCTCATCGTACATTCTTGAGGTCATTTAGATTGTTATATATATTTTTTACTGATGCCGGCATCTTTTTTAGGAGTCATTTGTAAGAATCATTTTTAAATTGCATTTAACATTGTTATAATAAATATTTATTTATTTGAACACATATATCCGATCCACTTATATATATTTTTTTGGCAACTTAGATATGCAATTTTAAATTAATTGGATCATTTTTAACATTATTCTATATTATACTATATCATTTTTATCTTCTACCTTTTTACATATATCAACATATTTTGTCCACTTCTTATGCATATATTTTCCATATAACTGATGTACTATCTCATATGAGTTTTTATCAGACATTTCGTCTCACAGCTATTCGTTAGCGCTATCCCTCCCCCACACTTTCTTCTTATCATTTGTCTCTTGCCTGTCACAGAAGGACCTGTCTATCCTGTGTCTCCAGCCTGTCACAGAAGGACCTGTCTATCCTATGTCTCCAGCCTGTCACAAAAGGACCTGTCTATCCTGTGTCTCCAGCCTGTCACAGAAGTATCTGTCTATCCTGTGTCTCCAGCATGTCACAGAAGGACCTGTCTATACTGTGTCTCTAGCCTGTCACAGAAGGACCTGTCTATCCTGTGTCTCCAGCCCATCACAGAAGTACCTGTCTATCCTGTGTTTCCAGCCTGTCACAGAAGGACCTGTCTACCCTGTGTCTACAGCTTGCCACAGAAGGACCTGTCTATCCTGTGTCTCCAGCCTGTCACAGAAGGACCTGTCTATCCTGTGTCTCCAGCCTGTCACAGAAGGACCTGTCTATCCTGTGCATGCAGCCTGTCACAGAAGTACCTGTCTATCCTTTGTCTCCAACCTGTCACAGAAGTACCTGTCTATCCTGTGTCTCCAGCCTGTCACAGAAGGTCCTGTCTATCCTGTGTCTCCAGCATGTCACAGAAGGACCTGTCTATCCTGTGTCTCCAGCCTGTCACAGAAGGACCTGTCTATCCCGTGTCTCCAGCCTGTCACAGAAGTACCTGTCTATCCTGGGTCTCCAGCCTGTCACAGAAGTACCTGTCTATCCTGTGTCTCCAGCTTGTCACAGAAGGACCTGTCTATCCTGTGTATCCAGCCTGTCACAGAAGTACCTGTCTATCCTGTGTCTCCAGCCTGTCACAGCAGTACATGTCTATCCTGTGTCTCCAGCCTGTCACAGAAGTACATTACCTGTCTATCCTGTGTCTCCAGCCTATCACAGAAGGACCTGTCTATCCTGTGTCTCCAGTCTGCCACAGAAGTACCTGTCTATCCTGTGTCTCCAGCCTGTCACAGAAGTACCTGTCTATCCTGTGTCTCCAGCCTGTCACAGAAGGACCTGTCTATCCTGTGTATCCAGCCTGTCACAGCAGTACCTGTCTATCCTGTGTCTCCAGCCTGTCACAGCAGTACCTGTCTATCCTGTGTCTCCAGCCTGTCACAGAAGGACCTGTCTATCCTGTGTCTCCAGTCTGTCACAGAAGTACCTGTGACTCCTATACCTGGCCCTATCGTGGGCATTACCTCAGACTCCAGTTCTGGTGTGGGCACCCCTGCTCACTTACCCTGCTTCCAGCCTCAAAGTCTCCAATTCCTGTGCAATTCACTTACTTGCTTGTCTGATATAGGGGTAATTCCAGAAAGAAGCACATACTGCTGGCCCCTTTCAGTATTCAAGACAGTCCTAAGCCTGCCACCACCTTGCTAAGCTCCATACCCCAGAACCTGCTCATCCGAGCGTGACAAACTCAATAGCAGGTAGGGAGGATGGAAGCTTCTTCTCACTATTCAGCTTCACAATCAACCTCTTATGTTCTACTCCTGTATTTGACAAATCTATCTAACCTGGCCTACTACCCTTCACAAAGCTAAGTTGGAGAAAAATACAGAGTGTTCTTTATATAAAAAAAACAGTGCTCCTTTTGCATTTTAAAATAGAAACTTAAATATTAAAACTATTTTGAACATTCTCATAAAGGGTCATGGTAAAATGTTTGTCCTTCTTGTATTCCAGAAACTCACTATCTATATTTCTGACTCCACAATATTACTTTGTCTGCATTGTAACTATTAAGGTAAAGTGTGGTATCTTGTTAAAATGCTATCCTTTCCCTGAATGGCAAATCAAACACCTGCATCATCATTAACAACAGTGACAAAATGACACTGTCCCTTTCTATTAATTTTTAAAGTGTTGCATTGTGGACTGTTAACAATGATCTGAAAGGAACATCTGTTGCCTGTCTCTGCATATCGCTCAGAGCCTCGTTAAGACTGTTTGTTTTGAAGTGGTTGGGTCCTTTCTTGTTTAAATAATAATCAGGTTTTGTGTAGCTTGCAGGTAAAAGATGAACAATTTTGGGCAAGCTATGGGAACTAATGCTCTAGTCAAAACAAGTATGCAATAATCCAAACTCACTTTAACAGCAATCTTAATCTCTTAGTTTAAAAGTTTTGTGCTCTATGAAGTACCCTTAAGAAATGTATTTTTATTATTATTACTTTCAGAAAAGACTGTATATGAAAATGATGAAGTAAAATACCTGCATTGTTAACTAGACAGGACACATGACTCTCAATGGTCTAGAAATAGTGATGTGGCGCTTTAACCACCTAAAAATCCAGCATTGAGGGTGGTATATGAGGAAGGCACACGCCAAGATGTGCCAGACTTTTTATTATAGTCTTGCAACAGAGATTAGAGCTTCCATAGTGTGACGTACGCCTCTCCTGATCAGACTGCAGGCATGACTGTGACTGAGATAAGGGGATGAAAGCGTAAACAAAACACTTTCTAAACTATTCTAGCTCCAGAAAGTATAAAACTCCCTCTTATAACCACTCTGCATCTATAATTCCAAATGCTGCCACCACAAAGGATAGTTCAAATTTAGAGTCCCTGGTCCCCTGCTACACATTAAAATCCAAAAACCAAATTGGTAAAAAAAATAAATAACAAAATCTAGTTAACGCCGAAAATCATGAGGCCTCCATGACACATGATTTTATATGGAATATGAAATCCAATTATTTTCTTTCTTGATTCAGAAAGAGCATGCAATTTTAAGCAACTTTCTAAATTACTCCTATTGTTTAAATTTTCTTCGTTATCTTTGTATCTTTATTTGAAAAGCAGGTATATAAGCTTAGGAGCCTGCCCATTTTTGGTTCAGCACCTGAGTAGCGCTTGCTGATTGGTGGCTGAAAGTGGTTTTAGGATTGAAATTTACACATCATAAAGGGACATTTGTTTACTCAAACAAATGACAAGCAAATATTTTTCTAAAAAGAGAAAACTCTTCTAATAAAGTACTCTAGTCAGTAAATTAAAGATGGCAATTGCTTCATTACAATTACATCTAAATGATGTGATAAACCACAAGAGAAGGAAGAAATACATTGAAAATAGCATGACAGTAAAGAGGTGATTTTAATTTCTGCTGTATCTGAATCATGACAGTTTAATGTTATGTGAGCTATCCCTTTGAATCAAACATCAATTCGAATTTTAAAATCATTTTCTAAAATATTACACTGTGTGTCCTAATGTCAGCATCAATGTTTATCTTTAATACTAATTTCACATATACATACTTTCAAAGTATAATACACAATGTAACAAATGGCACTTACAAGTTCTAATGAGTGATCAATGACACAATGACACAAGTATCGAGCAATTTGATTCATTAGTGATAGTTTAAAATGCATATTTGAATCAGATTGGCTGATGTCATAAATCATTATATTCCAAAAATTGTTGAAAAATTCACTATTGTGTGGGTTGTTAGGAGTTTGTGTCATAATTGGTGCAAAAAGTGTTGCGTCAAAATTGGTGCAAAGTGGAGAGTGTGACTTGTATTACATGGCTTAAAGGGACACTAAACCCTATTTTTTCTTTCATGATTCAGATAGAGAATAAAAATTCAAACAACATTCCAATTTACTTCTATTATTTATTAAGCTTCATTTTTTAGATATCCTTTATGGAAGAAATAGAAATGTACATTAGTGAGCCAATCACACAAGGCTTCTAAGTGCAGCAACCAATCAGCAGCTACTGAGCCTATCTAGATATGCTTTTCAACAAAGAATATCAAGAGAATAAAACCAATTAGATAATAGAAGTAAATTAGAAAGTTGTTAAAAATTGCATGCTCTTTTTAAATCATGAAAGAAAATTTTTGGGTTTCATGACCCTTTAAACATGGTGCAGATAGATTTTTCACAAGTAGTAATGTATTTTTTATTTTTATCCCTATATCTACTACTGCACCAAATGTGTAGCAATAATATTGTTTGTTTTAGAAAGGGTATACAATTTTAATAGAGTTTCTAATTTACTTTTATTATGTAATATACTTAATTTTCTTGCAGCATTGAACATAAGCTTTCTGTGTTTTCAGACTCCCATTGATTTCGATGGCATCAGCGGCCTCAATGGTGGTGGATTGAAAACTAGGTACGCTGCGTCGGAATAGACGCAAGCGTACCTGTTAAATGTTTGATAAATTTGGAAAAGGGTCAAATAAAGTCGAATCTGAATTGGAAACATCTGTAATGATACAAGCATCGATCTGCGTCGGATTGAGATCGCGGGAGCGTATATTACGTCACAAATTTCAACATTTGATGATCTTGACGCTTTGATAACTACGGCGGATCAATCTTGCGACAAATACGACACGGGATTCAAGCGTATTTTCAGTTGACGCTTTGATAAATATGCCCCTCAGCGTGTATTTAGGAAGCCCTCTGCTACTAGAGGCACAGAGTGCATGTGTTTATGATTAAACAACTAAAAATCTATGCGCTGGTGGTAGATAATACTTCACATAAAAATCAGATACCCCAAGTCATCTGAATAAATAGTTTTAGTAGCAGTTATTTTTTCAACAAAGGAAAAAAGAGAACTAAGCCAACCGATTCTATTCCAGTTTTCACTATAATTATTTACTTAATCTAAAGTGGCTTTTAAACATATTGAAACCACACACAGTATAGTACCAATATAAATATAAAAAATATCTTTTCAACAAAGGAAAAAAGAGAACTATTCCAGTTTTTTACTAAAATTATTTATTTAGTTGTTGATTTATTTTATTATATTTTTTTCTAATAAGAATATATGAATACTCTATAGCGGCTTTTAAGCATATTGAAAACCACACACAGAAATGATATTGGCTTTGACAATGCTTCAATAAAACAATTAAACAATTTACTCAATCAGGAACAAAGGTATAAAAGATAGGATTCTAAGCAGGTCTGACAGAAGCTTGAGAAAGGCTCTTTGGAGCTGAAACGCGTTGCTTTGGATACAGACTGCTTACTGATCACCTTGGATACAGACTGCTTACACTGCACTGGAGAAACCTTGCTCTTTACCTATCTGTCAATCTCGCATTTGGTGGGCGTGTCAAGACCGGACACGGAAGTGACAGAGGCAACTTTCACAGGAGACATACACGCTGCAACAAGCGCTCCTAGAAACTTTGAAAGGACAAAGAAAGTTTCTCATCTATACCTCATTTTTGGACACGCAAGAACCTTCTTATATGACTTGGAACTGCAAATAAGGTACCTTATTCAAAGTCTGTTGATTAATAATATCGCAAAAGACAAACTAAGTGTTCAATAACTATTGTGATATAATTACTGTGACATACAGAAAACGGCTCAAACACCTAGCCTAAATCTTTTGGTCATATCACAAAAAGGCTTATTTCAAAAAGGCTGAAAATAAACACCTATTGTTGAACCAGGTGTCAATAGTTGTCTTCAACAACGATCTCTAACAACTGTATTTCTACCAATTATACCTTATTTTCTACCTTTGGTGCATTTTATGAGCGAAAAGCCAAATCTTTTACAAAAAGTATTTTTAAATACCTACCAAGGTATAAACTGGACTTGCTAATTTTACACACATATATCATATACTAATTTTAGCTACACCTCAATACAATTGGTTGGTACCAACTTTCTCACATAACCACTTTAAGATTAAGCAATTTCGACTGACTGTTTTATATTGATTCTAATAAAAGAATATTATTTTTAACCAATAATCTTTGTATATTTTTTTTTTATTATTATTTTTTATTTTTATTTTTGAATTAGAACTTAATAATTTTAAGATATTATTCTATGAAAATTCTTTAAAAACTAAAAAACGTTTTTTTCTATACATTTATTTATATAAACATAGACATAGAAATACAAATACTACTAAGACCTTGTCATTTGGTAGATATTAAGCCAGTGTTTGCACACAGGCGCACACATATAAGACAATCATAACTGCTACAGAGTGCATGTGTGCAGCTATTGATCAGCCTTCAGCACATCATAAATCAAATGTTCCCTTTGCCATTGATTGTATATAGTAACTGGAAGAGACAAAATGAAACTTCCATGTTTCATAAAGAGGATGCAATTTTAAACAAGTTTCCAATTTACTTCCATTATCAATTTGTTCTGTCTTTTTATATGCAGACTTTCTAAGGCACCAGCTCCTACTGAGCATGTGCAAGGGTTCACAGCATGTACGTATATGATTTGCTTATGGCTTTCCCATAGTAAATTGGGCAGATGAAATGAATCAATATATGAAATTTCTCCAAAAAAAAATCTGATAATTTGAAATTTGCATTGTCTTTTTATTGTGCATTTTAGTTGTTGTTTTTTTTTTTTTTTTTTAATTAAGCACATCAATAAAGTCAACTCCAAAGCAGCAATGAACTACTGGGAGCTAGCTGAACACATCTGCTGAGCCAATGATGAAGGACAAATAAGTGTAGCCACTAATCACCAGCTAGCTCCCGGTAGTGTAGGATATGTAAATATTATTTTTCAACAAATTATACCAAGAAAACAAAGTAAATTTGAAAACAGAAGTGAAGATAATAGTGACTTAAAATGACATGCTCTACCAGAATCATGCAGGTCTAATTTTGACTTTCCTATTTCCTATTAAACAATTTCAAACCAATTTTCACAGATTTTCTATTACACCTTTTGCCACATACTGTGACACGTTAGTGTTAGAGTTCCAGGAGGGAACGACATCTTGATATAAACACAATAGTTTCCCACATATCCCAAAATACTGAGAATAACACTGAAATAGGTCTGCATACAGTATACAGGTAACTGCAGAATAAATTGTATTCACTGCATTTTTACTGTGCTTGAGAGACCTCTTGCAGTTTGTACATACTTATTATTTGAGTACAGTGTATGAATAAGTACAATCTAGTTGCTCTAGCATTATTCCTGTTCCAATACATGCCTCTAAGGCTTACAGTTTCTTTATAATTATATACAATACATTTCTCATACAAGCCCTGATCAGGTGACATGCTCAGATTTCCTAGCTAGCAGTACTTTCTTTAAGAATTCACTTTACAACAAAATTGAAGCTTTTAAAGAATTAATCATTTTTGATATATTTAATTAGCTTTGAGAAATCAGCTTTGACATGTGAAAAGAGTGTGGGGAATAAGCAGGACTACATAGTTGTTAAATAGACATTCCAGCATTTCCACTGGCTGACCATTAAAATATAAAACAAAAAAACACAGACAGTGTGCACTGTCCATGGGTCTGATTTGTGGTCTGATGTGGGTACATAGATGACAGGATCTTCAGACAATGGTTTTAATCTGGACATGGGCATAAAACTGACAGGTGCTGCAGGCAATGTGGTTTGATATATAGTCAGATATGGGCACATAGGAATGTCAGGTCTATGAGGTCTGGTCTGAGGTCTGATTAGAACAACACATACCAGCTCAATGTAAGGAGGGCAGCTGGCAACCCTTCCCCAAAGCTAGTAATATTTATTAACTATATCTCAGCATCACTCACTATAAAATAAAGATACATGGAGCATTTTCATATTCTGCATTTAAAGTGAAAGTCAATCCTAGCATTTGTGAAAAGCAAGGATTGACCATTGGAACAAATAAAGGGGACTTTCAGTCATGAAGTATAAAATACTTCATGAAGAAAGCTCCTTTATTTGTTTCAAGTGTTCGCCGCACTGAGCTGCTCAGGCAGCCCACGGCAGAACGCTGTTTTGCTGAGAGGTGACTTTTCACCTCTTAGCCAATAGCCATGCTTGAAATCTGGCTTGACGCTGGATTTCCCACACGCTATTTGCTAAGAGGTGGAAACGCCACCTCTTAGAAAAAGAGCGTTCTGCCGTGGGCTGCCTGAGCAGCTCAGTGCGGCGAACACTTGAAACAAATAAAGGAGCTTTCTGCATGAAGTATTTTATACTTCATGAATGAAAGTCTCCTTAATTTGTTCCAATGGTCAGTCCTAGCGTTTCGCAAATATTAACAAGTATTGTATAGTATCCTAAACTCTAGTAATCTTACATTGTATCCTTAATTTATTGCAGTACTGTTTCTTTATTATATTTCATCTGGAAGGGGCTTTTCAAAATAACTGGTAAGCAGCAGATTTAGTACCTCTAAATGGTCTTATTAAATGTACACAATTAAAAAAAAAAAGACGGAAGAAAGGTTTGTCGACTTTTTTTTTTTGCACTTTTTTTTTATTTATGATCCGGTATGTAAACAGCAACAACTGAAAAAGCCATTTGCTGCAGTCTGTCAATAAATTCATATACTGAGGGAATCGTTGTGTTAACAAAATCTTCTTTGTTTTGCAGTTCCTTCACAGATCAACTGTGCTGAAGCTAATTAGGGACAGATATGTGGCAGGGTTAGGCAAAGCTTGCCATGTGGACTTTAACTTCCTAGAACTAGAAACCCCACAATTTTCAGACTTAAATAAATCACATAAAAAGGGGGGAAAATAAACAATGAAAGTATGAAGCAATTTTTTTAACTGTAGCGCACAAGCGATGTCATGTTTTCTCTGCTTTTTGCGTGCAATGGAAATAGCGCACGTATTACGAGTTGAAGGTAAACGCATTCACTCGAGTGCAATCAAATTTAACATGAGAGCTTGCATAAAGGTTAGGGGAAGAAAAAAAAGTTGCATACAACAGATCATGAATACATGTAAAAGTACAGTTACACTCATATAAACACTGTCTGATAAAAATATTTTTTTTTAAATGGGCTCAAAGATAGATGGTATGAGGTGTTTGACAAAAAAAGGCCTGCAAATGGCTTCAACACACACACACACACATATATATATATATATATATATATATATATATACAGTATCTCACAAAAGTGAGTACACCCCTCACATTTTTGTAAATATTTTATTATATATTTTCATGTGAGAACACTGAAGAAATTACACTTTGCTACAATGTAAAGTAGTGAGTGTACAGCCTGTATAACTGTAAATTTGTTGTCCCCTCAAAATAACTCAACACACAGCCATTAATGTCTAAACCATTAGCAACAAAAGTGAGTAGACTCCTAAGTGGAAAGTCCAAATTGGACCCAATTAGCCATTTTCCCTCCCCGGTATCATGTGACTCATTAGTGTTACAAGGTCTCAGGTGTGAATGGGGAGCAGGTGTGTTAAATTTGGTGTTATCGCTCTCACATTCTCTCATACTGGTCACTGGAAGTTCAACATGGAACCTCATGGCAAAGAACTCTCCGAGGATCTGAAAAAAAAGAATTGTTGCTCTACATAAAGATGGCCTAAGCTATAAGAAGATTGCCAAGACCCTGAAACTGAGCTGCAGCACGGTGGGCAAGACAATACAGCGCTTTCACAGGACAGGTTCCACTGAGAACAGGCCTTGCCATGGTCGACCAAAGAAGTTGAGTGCATGTGCTCAGAGTCATATCCAGAGGTTGTCTTTGGGAAATAGACGTATGAGTGCTGCCAGCATTGCTGCAGAAGTTAAAGGTGTGGGGGGTCAGCCTGTCAGTGCTCAGACCATAAGCCGCACACTCCATCAAATTGGTATGCATGACTGTCATCCCAGAAGGAAGCCTCTTCTAAAGATGATGCACAAGAAAACCTGCAAACAGTTTGCTGAAGACAAGCAGCCTAAGGACATGTATCACTGGAACCATGTCCTGTGGTCCGATGATACCAAGATAAACTTATTTAGTTCAGATGGTGTGAAGTGTGTGTGGCTGCAACCAGGTGAGGAGTACAAAGACAAGTGTGTATTGCCTACAGTCAAGCATTGTGGTGGGAGTGTCATAGTCTGGGTCTGCCAGCAGTGGGGAGCTGCAGTTCATTGAGGGAACCATGAATACCAACATGTACTGTGACATAATGAAGCAGAGTATGATCCCCTCCCTTCGGAAACTGGGCCGCAGGGCAGTATTCCAACATGATAACGACCTCAAACACTACTCCAAGACGACCACTGCTTTTCTAAAGAAGCTGAAAGTAAAGGTGATGGACTGGCCAAGCATGTCTCCAGACCTAAACCATATTGAGCATCTGTGGGGCATCCTCAAATGGAAGGTGGGGGAGCGCAAGGTCTCTAACATCCACCAGCTCCGTGATGTCGTCATGGAGGAGTGGAAGAAGACTCCAGTAGCAACCTGTGAAGCTCTGGTGAACTCCATGCCCAAGGGGGTTAAAGGGACAGTCTATATAGTATAAATTAAACTTTCATTATTCAGATAGGGCTTTTAATTTTAATCAACTTTACAATTTACTTTTATCATCAAATTTGATTTTTTTCTCTTGGTATTCTTAGTTTTAACTAAACATAGGAAGGCTCATATGCTGATTTCTAAGCCTTTGAGGGCTGCCTCTTATCACATGCTTTTTTATCTCTTTTCAACACAAAGAGACAGAAAGTACACATGGGCCATATAGATAACACTGTGTTCAGGCACAGGGGGTTATTTAAGATTTAGCACAAAACAATGCTAAATTTAAGACAATAGATAATAAACAGTTACAGTCATGTGATCAGGGGGCTGGAAGAAGGTTCCTAGATACAAGGTAATCACAGAGGTAAAAAGTATATTAATATTACCATGTTGGCTGTGCAAAACTGGGGAATGGGTAATAAAGGGATTATCTATCTTTTAAAACAATAACAATTCTATCTATGGTAGACTGTCCCTTTAAGGCAGTGCTGGAAAATAATGATGGCCACACAAAATATTGACAATTTGGGCCCAATTTTGACATTTCCACTTAGGGGTGTACTCACTTTTATTGCCAACGGTTTAGATATTAATGGCTGTGTGTTGAGTTTTTGTTGAGGGGACAGCAAATTTACACTGTTATACAGGCTGTACACTCACTACTTTACATTGTAGCAAAGTGTCATTTCTTCAGTGTTGTCACATGAAAAGATATAATAAAATATTTACAAAAATGTGAGGGGTGTACTCACTTTTGTGAGATACTGTATATATATATATATATATATATATATATATAAATATATATTTAACAATAAATAGAACATATTCTTCTATGTAAAGAGCATTGGAATGTGAAATATTCATATTTAATGTCGGGTTTAGCGTGTTCCATGGGAGTATACGTTAACATGGTTGCTAAATGCAAAGTTGAACTTTAAGTGTGCGTCGGGTTTTCGCTCTCCAGCCAACTTTTTACTTTCAAAAAGCATCAATCTAGCGAAGTTAGTGTGCGACTGGAGCACAAAATAGCTTGCCTCCTTTTAAAACATATTTTAATAATTTATTTTGCCCCCTTTTCATATAATATAGCTCTAAACGCTGAGCAATTTCTCCAACCTTGAAATGCACCCTGCTGATTTCTTAATGTTCACTCTGATATTTATATATATATATATACATATATATATATATATATATATATATATATATATATATATATATATATGTACTGTTATACTAACTTTATGACCATGGCTAGCCTTTTTATCTGTGTACTAAAGCCTAGATTGGCTCCTCCAAATAAGGCAAATTGTGCGTGGAGTTTGGCTATTGAAAAACTATTGCAGTAAAAAGGATGTTAATTTGTTTTAAAAATGTTAAAGGGACAGTCAACTTTTAAAAATGTTATTGTTTAAAAAGATAGATAATACATTTATTACCCATTCCCCAGTTTTGCACAGCCAACATGGTTATTTTAATAAACATGTTGGTGTTGACTCTAATATGCATAAATTTCCCCATATTACAGTTTGTGGCTGTAGCGAATCATGTTCGCTCAACCTCGCTAAATGCTGATAGCGTTTAACGTTGCACAAGCATTTCTAGTGAAATGCTTGTGCAATGCCGCCCTTTGCTCACTGGAGGCCAATCGGCCGCTAGCAGGGGCCGTCAATCATCACAATCGGATCGGGATGATTTCAGTCTGCCACCTAAAAGGTAAGGAGCAACGGTCTTATGAACGCTGCTTCTTAACTTCCGTTTCAGGCGGACCTGAAACGATGGGGCTCCGAAACAGCATCCACTGCTAAATAAATGGAGAACTGATGATCAAAAACTTGCCTGCATGGAGAGACATATTGCAAAATCTTTGGGGCTTTTTTGATCATTATATTGTAATGTATGTGTCTTTATTTCACATCAAGAGACCTTACAATAATGACGAGACTTGTTAGATAATTTAGCTTTAGATCATTGGGCCCTAAGTTTTATCGCATTGTCTTTTTGTTATGCGTTTGTCAATTATGCAATTCTGCTGTATTTAATGGTCCTTTAATAGTAGGAATTGAAAACAATTACCTATGTTGTTGTTCTTATTGTTATTATACATCTATTTATATTATAGACAAATCCAAATAATAGTTGTATTTGCAAATACTTTGGAGTGATCTACTTACTTCAAATTTCCCTCCAACCCCCTATTTTCCTAGGTCTGTTGACTTTCTGAACCTTTGTAAAGAATTTATAAACCCACTACAAGTTATTACCCAAACATACTGACATTTTGAAAATCATAACCAAAAAAAAAAAATCAAAACATGTTTAAGAAGATCATGGATAAACCAAATGTTCAAAGAAAATAAAAACTCCAGTAAAATAGTCAATCTTTTGATACAGAGCTAAATAATCTTATTTTTTCTCATGCACAGGTCCAGGGCTGGATCAAGACATTGTGCTGTCTAGGTCTAAGAATAAAATGACGTCTATACAACTTTCCATCCACAATGGTCTACAACAATTGGGTCTAAGGGTTAATACTTCACATCAGTACACAAATTAAACTATATCAGGTGAACAATAAAGGGACAGTAAAGTCATGATTAGACATTCATGATTTAGACAGAGCATACAATGTAAAACAACTTTCCAATTTACTTATATTATTTAATTTGCTTCCTTCTCTTGTTATCCTTTGCTGAAAGGTTTATCTAGGAAAGCTCAGGAGCAGCAAAGAACCTAAGTTCTAGCTGCTGATTGGTGGCTGCATATATATATATATATATATATATATATATTGTCATTGGCTCACCCATGTGTTCAGTTAGAAACCAGTAGTGCATTTCTGTTCTTTTAACAAATAATACCAAGAGAATGAAATACATTTGATAATGGAAGTAAACTGGAAAGGTGTTTAAAATTGTATGTTCTACCTAAATCATGAAAGAAAAAAAATGGGTTTCATGTCTGTTTAACTATAGTTAAATCCAGTACACTATTTTCCTTTTTCAGCCATCAATTTTTTTTCTGAATGGCTGATTTCTATTTAGATACTCTGTGACAAAATGTTAAAGGGACAGTCTACCATAAAATTGTTATTGTTTTAAAAGATAGATAATACCTTTATTACCCATTCCCCAGTTTTGCATAACCAACACAGTTATTATATTAATGTACTTTTTACCTCTGTGATTACCTTGTATCTAGGAACCTTCTTCCAGCCCCCTGATCACCTGACTGTGACTGTTTATTATCTATTGTCTTAAATGTAGCATTGTTTTGTGCTAAATCTTAAAGGGACAGTTTACTCAAAAAAATTCTCCCCTTTGATTTGTTCCCAATGATCCACTTTACCTGCTGGAGTGTATTAAATTGTTTACAAGTAGCTCCTTTACCCTTATATTGGCATTTGAAATTGTTAATTTAGCATGTGGTATCCCCACCTATTCTGAAAGTTTGTGGCCGCGCGTACCAGCTATAGATAAGCTTTGTAAACACAGCCAGCAGAAGAAATTACACTCCCAGTGTGATAAAGCAGAGATAAGGTAATAAAATGTTTATTTTCCATTGTTCTCTCAAAGTACTGGTGATTGTTTTAAGGACAGATATAAGATAAAGAAGCAGGTATATGTGCACAATGTGATACAGTAATGAGATCTGATTATACCTACAAGCTCAACCTATTTTATTAGGCTGTGGCTTCAAAACACAAAATCAGAGCTTTAATATACAGAAATAAAACTTAAAAAGCTAATTTTCATACATTTTTTAATCTGTATTTGGTAAAAAAAGCAATTGTAAACACATTAAGGGAAAAACTATTTTACAGTATACTGTCCCTTTAAATAACCCCCTGTGCCTGAACACAGTGTTATCTATATGGCCCACGTGTACTTTCTGTCTCTTTGTGTTGAAAAGAGATTTAAAAGCATGTGATAAGAGGCAGCCCTCAAAGGCTTAGAAATTAGCATATGAGCCTTCCTATGTTTAGTTTAAACTAAGAATACCAAGAGAAAAAAGCAAATTTGATGATAAAAGTAAATTGGAAAGTTGATTAAAATGAAAAGTCCAATCTGAATAATGAATGTTTAATTTATACTAGACTGACCCTTTAAATCTATTATACCACAAGGACTTCACTAATGTAATACCATCAGAAAAGTTATGAAAAACATATAAAAATATAATTGTATCCCTTATCTCAAGAAAACCATATAGTATTATTTTTAAAAAATGTACAAATGAGCTGACTGTGATACCCTTTGCAGGATCTAATGTTTAGCATTTATGCTATAGTGTAATGATCAGTTACACATTTACATAACATTATAGACTAACAGTAATTACAGATCATTGACCCTTTTCCATATTGCCCAACTCTCATATATCTTCCCTCCATTCATATTTTCATATAACACGTGCAGCTGTATGTTTTTATACCAATTTGCCTTAATAACCAGTTTTAGACACCAGTTTTAATTTTCACCCATGCAACAATTTCCAGAATACAAAATATCATATAGAAAAAATACTAGCTGTGCATGACACTGTTATCCAAAATGTCAGCTTAGTATTTCATGTATATATATATATATATATATATATATATATATATATATATATATATATATATATATATATATATATATATATATATATATATATATATATATATAGTCCATATATGCAAAGTGTAACAGCATGAGTGTACATGCATGAATAAGGACCATGTAGGTCCGAAACGTCGCCTTTTTATGGTTGTTGTACCTCAATAAAAGAATTTTTCACCTCTAAGAAGTAAGACTGTGCTGTGGTGCTGTTACACTTTGCATATATGGACTGTATCTCTTGGAGTGTGGCTGATACTCCACAGTAACGAGCACACAAGCTGGAAGCCAGTATTGAAACTTATGGTGCTGGGCTATAACTATCTATTGTTTATATATATATATATATATATATATATATATATATATATATATATATATATATATATATATATATATATATATATTTATATAGTAAGCCCAATAAAAAGTAATTGCTTAGTGTAATACTCATGTGTGTATATATAACCAGGTCTGAAGTATTCTGGTAACCTATGGATAACTTGATATATTTACTCTATGCACTGATAAATGTATACAATTTATGTTAAATATTTTTATGATGTCTGAAGTGGGTGATACTAAAAATATGAATTTTGGTAGCAGAGCATTTAAGATGTATCCAATTAACAAAAAAATCTGAGTATGGATTGGTCAAAAGGCTTTTAGTGTTCAACAGGTCCAGTATAAGTTTAGAAAGCAAAACTTCCTAGAACATCAAAAGGTAATGATTCAATTATACATTTCTATTATGTCTGAAATTACATAACTGATATAAATGACTTATACAGCAATAACTGTATTTTTGGTCACCTTTTTGGTATATTTCATAATTCACAAGATGGCTAACAAACTGCCAAAATATTTTCCTATTTTCCCCAAACAAAAAAAAATATTTAAAAAGAGAAAGAAAGCAATATTTTATTTGAATGTGTTTGTTTAAAGTTAATTTCATATAGCATTTAATAGTTTAACTATTTTTCTAGGCCATTTACAGGTTAATATAACATTCGCCAAAACAATATGCAGATAAAGCAAATACATTTTGGCTACACCTTACAAAGCATAAATGTTTTCTTTAATTTAGGCAGTTTCTTTGTAGAATAGAAATTAATTAGTGTGGACTGAATGAAATGCAAGCACCCTTTTAAGAACAAAAATTATCATTTAAATTTATAGAGCACAAAAACAGCTCTAAACATTATCAACTAGTCACTATAAAACTGAAAACAAACATTTTATATGAGTGCTGTCAATATTTTGTTTATGTACAATTCACAATCCATTGACAGTTTTTAACTATAAAATATATGGACAAATTGTAGATATCTTATGTAACCCTGAATCCCTATAGTAAGAAAAAGCAATTTGTATCATTATAGTAAAAATAAAAACTTAATTGCAGTGTAAAAAAAAAGTATTAGTGTATTTTACCAGTACTTATGCACAAACACGAGAGCTGTCAAGCTGATGATAGAGAGTCCCTGGCACAGTTATCTTACAGTAATTACTGAGGATTTCCCTTTGAAAAATACAGCAATTAGGAACACAAAAACTAAAATTCTTTTAAGAGTTTGAGTCAAAACGACCAGTTATGTATTATTTTTATTATTATTGTCTTGTATATGCTAAAGTGAAACTGATTAACCTCGAGATGAGACACATTTTGTTATATGTGTGTAAAACAAATATTTTTTTGGATATGGCAATGAACTATATGAAGCCTAAAAGGGTTAATGAAATTGCTGACTAAAGTCGACACTAATACAGCCCACCTCAAACGATCCCTAAAACACAACAAGTACAGAGCATCCGTTCTGACCAACCTGATATGCATCAGGGATATTGACAGTCTCTCCATGCTCTGCTACATAACCAATGATGCCCTTGCCCCAGGGCACCTGGACTTCGTTGGAGTTCTCCATGCTGCAAGAGGGTAACAGGGTGGTCCCTGCATGGACATCAAAGAACTTGGAAACCAAGCTCTTCTTATTGGCTGAGCCTTCTACTAAAAACAGGGAACAACGGTCAGCATCCACCATGATGCAAACAAAGATAAGAATCTTGTAGCACAAGCTGGTGAGGTTGAGCTCATTAGAGATGTCCTTAACTAACTCCAGGAAGAAAGCCCTCTCATTGTTTTCCTTCAGGTAGTATTTGTAGTCAATGGCAGTGGAAGGGTACTGGGGGATGCTGACCCTGGACTCCAGCAGGGCACTCAAAATGTGGGCAGTAGTAGGTGGGAGGGAGCTGGCTTTTCTCAGTAAAGCTCTCCTCCTCATGCTGGTCAGGGGCTCCTGGGCTCTAGAGTTAACGTGCTCATCATAAGTCCTATTTACATTAATGGCCTTTGACCTAGCAAAACTTTTCCTCAGCTCCTTCTGTGAAGCCCTCCTCTGCAGCCCATCCCCGCGGTTCCCCCAACACTCCTTGCTCTTGTCATCAGTACTGGAGTTAGTAGGGGTTTTGCTCAATTGGTTTCTCTTGAGCCACTTCTCTACCATGCAGTGCTTCCCCTTCCTGATCAGGTAATCCTCAAACAGATCTGGGTGTTTGTCCAGAAAACTTTCCACTTTGGAGAAGTCCAACGCTGGCTCTGACATCTCTACAGGACCTTCCTTTGCTTTCCTAATATACTCAATCCCTCAGCTTCCTTCGCCACCTGGCAGACTTTCTCAAGTTTGCAGGGGCATTATGTAGGTTTTGCCTCCGTGCACCTGCGGTACTTCTCAGTGGCTTGATGCTGGGGATTCCCTCACTCACTGGATTCTGAAGCAGTCAGGCATCGCAGGAAATAAAAATAAATAAACTATAATGATTAACATTCCTTTTAGTTTTTAGGAAACGCTTAGCGGTTGGGAAGTGCTTAACTCGAATCTTGCACAAAACAAATCTGACAGATCAGCCGTGCTTGCTGTGAGCTTCCTAATAAGCATCGAGGCTGAAGAGCGCTGCTGTAGGCGGCTAAGCAGACCCTGTATCCTTCACTCATAAAGTAGAACCCAGACCAATGCCCGCCCCTGCCTCTGTCACTGCCTCCCTCTCCCTGTGCGCATTTAAGGTAGAATTGGCATATCTGGTGGTTTTGTGATAAAGTAACTATTAGTTACCTAAGAAGATTCGCAATGTGTGTCTATCATCTATCTATCTATCTATCTATCTATCTATCTATCTATCTATCTATCTATCTATCTATCTATCTATCTATCTAACTATCTATATATTCTATCTATCTATTATCTATCTGTCATCAATCTATCTATATATCTATTATCTATCTATCATCTATCTATCTATCTATCATCTATCTATCTATCTATTATCTATCAATCTATCTATCTATCTATAATCTATCAATCTATCTATCTATCTATCATCTATCTATCAATCTATCTATCTATCTATCTATCTATCTATCTATCTATCTATCTATATATCTATCTACCTATCTATAGATCTATCTATCTATCTATCTAATCTATCTGTCATATATCTATCTATCTATCTATCTATCTATCTATCTATCTATCTATCTATCTATCTGACTGTCTGTCTATTTATCATCTATCATCTATCTAGCTGTCTATCTATTTAACTATCTAATCTATCTAATCTATTGATCTATATGTATATATCTAGCTATCTAAGTTATATACAGATATAATTAAAATATATAATACTCATTTCTATCTATCTATCATCTATCTATCTATCTATCTATCTATCTATCTATCTATCTATCTATCTATCTATCTATCTAACTAACTATCTAATCTATATTATCTATTGATCTATATTATATGTATATATCTAGCTATCTAAGTTATATACAGATATAAATAAAATATATAATACCCATTTCTATCTATCTATCTATCTATCTATCTATCTATCTATCTATCTATCTATCTATCTATCATCTATCTATCATCTATCTATCTATCTATCTTCTATCTATCTATCATCTATCTATCTTCTATTTATCTATCATCTATCTATCTATCTATCTATCTATCTATTTAACTATCAAATCTATCCAATCTATTGATCTATATTATATGTATATATCTAGCTATCTAAGTTATATACAGATATAAATATATAATACTCATTTGTGTTTGTATAATAGGTATCCCCAATTTTAAGCATTACTTGTCACAGCATGTTTCAAGGACAACAGTTTCATCATCCAAACATTAGTAAAATATATAACATTAGGTAGTTTTTGACATGTTATCTATCTTCTTTTGTGGGTTGTTTTTTTGTAGGGAAACAGGAGAATTTACCCACATCTATTGCTATATATCAGCTGACACCTCTACACAACCTGACACAAAGACACGTTAGGGAGCTGGAACAAACTGCTGCAGGTCACTGACCATATCCAAGTCAAGTCAAGTCAAGAATACTTTATTAGCATGATATTATTACATGTGTTGCCAAAGTAATATGTTACAATAAAACAGATCAATAACAATTTATAAAGTAGGAGTATAGTGGGTAAATATGATAGTTCATATAATCTGATTGGGGGTTCTGATCATGTGACAGTCTGCTACAGAAAGCAGACACACACAAAAACACAGGCAAACACACATACAAACACTCAGACACACTTAAAAACATACTCAGATGCACACACAAACACTCGGAAACACACTCAGACACACACACAAAAACACACACACAAAAACACTGAGACACACACAAACTCAGACACACACATACAAAATATGTAAACTGCACTGCATTAATTATAAAGCTCATGTCTAGAGCTGCTCCCTGGCTCAGCAGAGCATCAAATGAAAGATAAACAGAGCACTCTAAAATAAATCACTGAAGAAAAGGTTTAGGTGCGCAAACTATGAAAATTCTGCTCTCTGACTCTGTTCCAAGTCCGTCAGTGCACAGCCCTGGGCCGCATGTCACTGAGCAGTGAGCACAGATAGGCAGGCAGGTTTAGGCTAGCAGCGCAACTTTGCAAGCCCCACGGCACACCCACAACATTCATAGTGAAATTGGGCAGGGGAGGAGCAAAGTACAAACAAGCAAAAGCAGCCGTGAAAACTATTTGTTGAAATTGCAGCACTGGCTCAAGGGGCAAAAAAATTGTGTGTCTACGACTTCCCCAGTCCCACTAATGTTCACAAATGCCAGCCTCTAATAAAATAATCTATGCATCTTAACATTGTATTTCTTTGAATTTCAATAAATTAAAAAAAATAAAAAAAATAAAAAAATTCTTTTGGTGTCACCCCCTGGAGGGTGTCACCCGGGTGCGGCCTGCCCCCCCGCACCCCCTAGTGAAGCCACTGCTCCCCAGCCCCCTTTATCTCTCCCTTGAACCCTATTGTCTCTCCCCAGCCCCCTTTATCTCTTCCTTGCAGCCTATTGTCTCTCCCCAGCCCCCTTCATCTCTCCCGGGCACCTTATTGTCTCTCCCCAGCCCCATTTATCTGTCCCTTGCAGCCTACTGTCTCTCCCCAGCCCCCTTTATCTCTCCCTTGCAGCCTATTGTCTCTCCCCAGCCCCCTTTATCTCTCCCTTGCACCCTATTGTCTCTCCCCAGCCCCATTTATCCCTCACTTGCACCCTATTGTCTCTCCCCAGGCCCCTTTATCTCTCCCTTGCACCCTATTGTCTCTCCCCAGCCCCCTTTATCTCTCCCTTGCATCCTATTGTCTCTCTCTAGCCCCCTTTATCCCTCACTTGCACCCTATTGTCTCTCCCCAGCCCCCTTTATCCCTCACTTGCACCCTATTTTGTCTCTCCCCAGCCCCCTTTATCTCTCCCTTGCACCCTATTGTCTTTCCCCAGCCCCCTTTATCTCTCCCTTGCACCCTATTGTCTATCCCCAGCCCCCTTTATCTCTCCCTTGCACCCTATTGTCTCTCCCCAGCCCCCTTTATCTTCTCTCCCTTGCACCCTATTGTTTCTCCCCAGAACCCTTTATCTCTCCCTTGCAACCTATTGTCTCTCCCCAGCCCCCTTTGTCCCTCCCTTGCAGCCTATTGTCTCTCCCTAGCCCCCTTTATCTCTCCCTTGCAGCCTATTGTCTCTCCCCAGCCCCCTTTATCTCTCCCTAGCACCAAATGTATCTCTAATCTGCACCCTATTGTCTCTTCCCGGCCCCCTTTATCTTCTCTCCCTTGCACCCTATTGTCTCTCCCCAGCCCCCTTTATCTCTCCCTAGCACCAAATGTATCTATAATCTGCACCCTATTGTCTCTCCCCAGCCCCCCTTATCTCTCCCTTGCACCCTATTGTCTCTCCCCGACCCCCTTTATCTCTCCCTTGCACCCTATCGTCTCTCCCCAGCCCCCTTTATCTCTCCCTTGCGCCCTATTGTCTCTCCCAAGCCCCCTTTATCTCTCCCTTCCACCCTATTGTCTCTCCCCAGCCCCCTTTATCTCTCCCTTGCACCCTATTGTCTCTCCCCAGCCCCCTTTATCCCTCACTTGCACCCTATTGTCTCTCCCCAGCCCCCTTTATCTCTCCCTTGCACCCTATTGTCTCTCCCCAGTTCCCTTTATATCTCCCTTGCAGCATATTGTCTCTCCCCAGCCCCCTTTTTCTGTCCCTTGAACCCTATTGTCTCTCCCCAGCCCCCTTTATCTCTTCCTTGCAGCCTATTGTCTCTCCCCAGCCCCCTTTATCTCTCCCGTGCACCCTATTGTCTCTCCCAGCCCCCTTTATCTCTCCCTTGCAGCCTATTGTCTCTCCCCAGCCCCCTTTATCTCTCCCTTGCAGCCTATTGTCTCTACCCAGCCCCCTTTATCTCTCGCTTGCACCCTATTGTCTCTCCCCAGCCCCCTTTATCCCTCACTTGCACCCTATTGTCTCTCCCCAGCCAACCTTTATCTCTCCCTTGCACCCTATTGTCTCTCCCCAGCCCCCTTTATCTCTCCCTTGCACCCTATTGTCTCTCCCCAGCCCCCTTTATCCCTCACTTGCACCCTATTGTCTCTCCCCAGCCCCCTTTATCCCTCACTTGCACCCTATTGTCTCTCCCCAGCCCCCTTTATCTCTCCCTTGCACCCTATTGTCTCTCCCCAGCCCCCTTTATGTCTCCCTTGCACCCTATTGTCTCTCCCCAGCCCCCTTTATCTCTCCCTTGCACCCTATTGTCTCTTCCCAGCCCCCTTTATCCCTCCCTTGCACCCTATTGTCTCTCCCCAGCCCCCTTTATCCCTCATTTGCACCCTATTGTCTCTCCCCAGCCCCCTTTATCTCTCCCTTGCAGCCTATTGTCTCTCCCCAGCCCCTTTATCTTCTCTCCCTTGCACCCTATTGTCCCTCCCCAGCCCCCTTTATCTCTCCCTTGCACCCTATTGTCTCTCCCCAGCCCCCTTTATCTCTCCCTTGCACCCTATTGTCTCTCCCAGCCCCCTTTATCTCTCCCTTGCAGCCTATTGTCTCTCCCCAGCCCCCTTTATCTCTCGCTAGCACCAAATGTATCTCTAATCTGCACCCTATTGTTTCTTCCCAGCCCCCTTTATCTTCTCTCCCTTGCACCCTATTGTCTCTCCCCAGCCCCCTTTATCTCTGCCTTGCACCCTATTGTCTCTCCCCAGCCCCCTTTATCTCTCCCTTGCACCCTATTGTCTCTCCCAAGCCCCCTTTATCTCTCCCTTGCAGCCTATTGTCTCTCCCCAGCCCCCTTTATCTCTCCCTAGCACCAAATGTATCTCTAATCTGCACCCTATTGTCTCTCCCCAGCCCCCTTTATCTTCTCTCCCTTGCACCCTATTGTCTCTCCCCAGCCCCCTTTATCTCTCCCTTGCACCCTATTGTCTCTCCCCAGCCCCCTTTATCTCTCCCTTGCAGCCTATTGTCTCTCCCCAGCCCCCTTTATCTCTCCCTAGCACCAAATGTATCTCTAATCTGCACCCTATTGTCTCTCCCCAGCCCCCTTTATCTTCTCTCCCTTGCACCCTATTGTCTCTCCCCAGCCCCCTTTATCTCTCCCTTGCACCCTATTGTCTCTCCCCAGCCCCCTTTATCTCTCCCTTGCGCCCTATTGTCTCTCCCCAGCCCCCTTTATCTTCTCTCCCTTGCACCCTATTGTCTCTCCCCAGCCCCCTTTATCCCTCACTTGCAGCCTATTGTCTCTCCCCAGCCCCCTTTATCTCTCCCTTGCAGCCTATTGTCTCTCCCCAGCCCCCTTTATCTCTCCCTTGCACCCTATTGTCTCTCCCCAGCCCCCTTTATCTCTCCCTTGCACCCTATTGTCTCTCCCCAGGCCCCTTTATCTCTCCCTTGCACCCTATTGTCTCTCCCCAGCCCCCTTTATCTCTCCCTTGCACCCTATTGTCTCTCCCCAGCCCCCTTTATCCCTCACTTGCACCCTATTGTCTCTCCCCAGCCCCCTTTATCTCTCCCTTGCACCCTATTGTCTCTCCCCAGCCCCCTTTATCTCTCCCTTGCACCCTATTGTCTCTCCCCAGCCCCCTTTATCCCTCACTTGCACCCTATTGTCTCTGCCCAGCCCCCTTTATCTCTCCCTTGCACCCTATTGTTTCTTCCCAGTCCCCTTTATCTCTCCCTTGCACCCTATTGTCTCTCCCCAGCCCCTTTTATCTCTCCCTTGCACCCTATTGTCTCTCCCCAGCCCCCTTTATCTCTCCCTTGCATCCTATTGTCTCTCCCCAGCCCCCTTTATCCCTCACTTGCACCCTATTGTCTCTCCCCAGCCCCCTTTATCCCTCACTTGCACCCTATTGTCTCTCCCCAGCCCCCTTTATCTCTCCCTTGCACCCTATTGTCTCTCCCCAGCCCCCTTTATCCCTCACTTGCACCCTATTGTCTCTGCCCAGCCCCCTTTATCTCTCCCTTGCACCCTATTGTCTCTTCCCAGTCCCCTTTATCTCTCCCTTGCACCCTATTGTCTCTCCCCAGCCCCCTTTATCTCTCCCTTGCACCCTATTGTCTCTCCCCAGCCCCCTTTATCTCTCCCTTGCGCCCTATTGTCTCTTCCCAGCCCCCTTTATCCCTCACTTGCACCCTATTGTCTCTCCCCAGCCCCCTTTATCTCTCCCTTTGCACCCTATTGTCTCTCCCCAGCCCCCTTTATCTCTCCCTTGCACCCTATTGTCTCTCCCCAGCCCCCTTTATCCATCACTTGCACCCTATTGTCTCTGCCCAGCCCCCTTTATCTCTCCCTTGCACCCTATTGTCTCTTCCCAGTCCCCTTTATCTCTCCCTTGCACCCTATTGTCTCTCCCCAGCCCCTTTAATCTCTCCCTTGCACCCTATTGTCTCTCCCCAGCCCCCTTTATCTCTCCCTTGCATCCTATTGTCTCTCCCCAGCCCCCTTTATCCCTCACTTGCACCCTATTGTCTCTCCCCAGCCCCCTTTATCCCTCACTTGCACCCTATTGTCTCTCCCCAGCCCCCTTTATCCCTCACTTGCACCCTATTGTCTCTCCCCAGCCCCCTTTATCTCTCCCTTGCACCCTATTGTCTCTCCCCAGCCCCCTTTATCTCTCCATTGCACCCTATTGTCTCTCTCCAGCCCCCTTTATCCCTCACTTGCAGCCTATTGTCTCTCCCCAGCCCCCTTTATCCCTCACTTGCACCCTATTGTCTCTCCCCAGCCCCCTTTATCTCTCCCTTGCACCCTATTGTCTCTCCCCAGCCCCCTTTATGTCTCACTTGCACCCTATTGTCTCTCCCCAGCCCCCTTTATCTCTTCCTTGCACCCTATTTTCTCTCCCTAGCTCCCTTTATCTCTCCCTTGCACCCTATTGTCTCTCCCCAGCCCCCTTTATCTCTCCCTTGCGCCCTATTGTCTCTCCCCAGCCCCCTTTATCTTCTCTCCCTTGCACCCTATTGTCTCTCCCCAGCCCCCTTTATCCCTCACTTGCAGCCTATTGTCTCTCCCCAGCCCCCTTTATCTCTCCCTTGCAGCCTATTGTCTCTCCCCAGCCCCCTTTATCTCTCCCTTGCACCCTATTCTCTCTCCCCAGCCCCCTTTATCTCTCCCTTGCACCCTATTGTCTCTCCCCAGGCCCCTTTATCTCTCCCTTGCACCCTATTGTCTCTCCCCAGCCCCCTTTATCTCTCCCTTGCACCCTATTGTCTCTTCCCAGCCCCCTTTATCCCTCACTTGCACCCTATTGTCTCTCCCCAGCCCCCTTTATCTCTCCCTTGCACCCTATTGTCTCTCCCCAGCCCCCTTTATCTCTCCCTTGCACCCTATTGTCTCTCCCCAGCCCCCTTTATCCCTCACTTGCACCCTATTGTCTCTGCCCAGCCCCCTTTATCTCTCCCTTGCACCCTATTGTTTCTTCCCAGTCCCCTTTATCTCTCCCTTGCACCCTATTGTCTCTCCCCAGCCCCTTTTATCTCTCCCTTGCACCCTATTGTCTCTCCCCAGCCCCCTTTATCTCTCCCTTGCATCCTATTGTCTCTCCCCAGCCCCCTTTATCCCTCACTTGCACCCTATTGTCTCTCCCCAGCCCCCTTTATCCCTCACTTGCACCCTATTGTCTCTCCCCAGCCCCCTTTATCTCTCCCTTGCACCCTATTGTCTCTCCCCAGCCCCCTTTATCCCTCACTTGCACCCTATTGTCTCTGCCCAGCCCCCTTTATCTCTCCCTTGCACCCTATTGTCTCTTCCCAGTCCCCTTTATCTCTCCCTTGCACCCTATTGTCTCTCCCCAGCCCCCTTTATCTCTCCCTTGCACCCTATTGTCTCTCCCCAGCCCCCTTTATCTCTCCCTTGCGCCCTATTGTCTCTCCCCAGCCCCCTTTATCTTCTCTCCCTTGCACCCTATTGTCTCTCCCCAGCCCCCTTTATCCCTCACTTGCAGCCTATTGTCTCTCCCCAGCCCCCTTTATCTCTCCCTTGCAGCCTATTGTCTCTCCCCAGCCCCCTTTATCTCTCCCTTGCACCCTATTCTCTCTCCCCAGCCCCCTTTATCTCTCCCTTGCACCCTATTGTCTCTCCCCAGGCCCCTTTATCTCTCCCTTGCACCCTATTGTCTCTCCCCAGCCCCCTTTATCTCTCCCTTGCACCCTATTGTCTCTTCCCAGCCCCCTTTATCCCTCACTTGCACCCTATTGTCTCTCCCCAGCCCCCTTTATCTCTCCCTTTGCACCCTATTGTCTCTCCCCAGCCCCCTTTATCTCTCCCTTGCACCCTATTGTCTCTCCCCAGCCCCCTTTATCCATCACTTGCACCCTATTGTCTCTGCCCAGCCCCCTTTATCTCTCCCTTGCACCCTATTGTCTCTTCCCAGTCCCCTTTATCTCTCCCTTGCACCCTATTGTCTCTCCCCAGCCCCTTTAATCTCTCCCTTGCACCCTATTGTCTCTCCCCAGCCCCCTTTATCTCTCCCTTGCATCCTATTGTCTCTCCCCAGCCCCCTTTATCCCTCACTTGCACCCTATTGTCTCTCCCCAGCCCCCTTTATCCCTCACTTGCACCCTATTGTCTCTCCCCAGCCCCCTTTATCCCTCACTTGCACCCTATTGTCTCTCCCCAGCCCCCTTTATCTCTCCCTTGCACCCTATTGTCTCTCCCCAGCCCCCTTTATCTCTCCATTGCACCCTATTGTCTCTCTCCAGCCCCCTTTATCCCTCACTTGCAGCCTATTGTCTCTCCCCAGCCCCCTTTATCCCTCACTTGCACCCTATTGTCTCTCCCCAGCCCCCTTTATCTCTCCCTTGCACCCTATTGTCTCTCCCCAGCCCCCTTTATGTCTCACTTGCACCCTATTGTCTCTCCCCAGCCCCCTTTATCTCTTCCTTGCACCCTATTTTCTCTCCCTAGCTCCCTTTATCTCTCCCTTGCACCCTATTGTCTCTCCCCAGTCCCCTTTATCTCTCCCTTGCACCCTATTGTCTCTCACCAGCCCCCTTTATCACTCACTTGCACCCTATTGTCTCTCCCCAGCCCCCTTTATCTCTCCCTTGCACCCTATTGTCTCTCCCCAGCCCCCTTTATCTCTCCCTTGCACCCTATTGTCCTCCCCAGCCCCCTTTATCTCTCCCTTGCACCCTATTGTCTCTCCCCAGCCCCCTTTATCTCTCCCTTGCACCCTATTGTCTCTCCCCAGCCCCCTTTATCCCTCACTTGCACCCTATTGTCTCTCCCCAGCCCCCTTTATCCCTCACTTGCACCCTATTGTCTCTCCCCAGCCCCCTTTATCCCTCACTTGCACCCTATTGTCTCTCCACAGCCCCCTTTATCTCTCCTTTGCACCCTATTGTCTCTCCCCAGCCCCCTTTATCCCTCACTTGCACCCTATTGTCTCTCCCCAGTCCCCTTTATCCCTCACTTGCACTCTATTGTCTCTCCCCAGCCCCCTTTATCTCTCCCTTGCACCCTATTGTCTCTCCCCAGCCCCCTTTATCTCTCCTTTGCACCCTATTGTCTCTCCCCAGCCCCCTTTATCTCTCCCTTGCACCCTATTGTCTCTCCCCAGCCTCCTTTATCCCTCACTTGCACCCTATTGTCTCTCCCCAGTCCCCTTTATCCCTCACTTGCACTCTATTGTCTCTCCCCAGCCCCCTTTATCTCTCCCTTGCACCCTATTGTCTCTCCCCAGCCCCCTTTATCTCTCCCTTGCACCCTATTGTCTCTCCCCAGCCCCCTTTATCCCTCACTTGCACCCTATTGTCTCTCCCCAGCCTCCTTTATCCCTCAATTGCACCCTATTGTCTCTCCCCAGCCCCCTTTATCCTTCCCTTGCACCCCATTTTCTCTCCCCTGAAACCATTATCTCTCCCTGGCACCCCTTTTTCTCTCCCCAGCACACCGTTTGTCACTCCATTTTCTCTCCCAAGTTTCTTTCGCAACCCCCCTTTATCTCTCCCCAGCCAACCCTTTATCTTTCCCTGGCACCCCCATTTTATCTTCACAGTCCCCTCTTTATCTCTCTCTGGCACAAGATTTTCTCTCCAGTACCTGCAATTATCTGACCTCATGTAGCTAATAAAAAAAAATGTATTAGCAAAACAAAGCTGTTTTTATTAACGTACCCTGTTCTGATAGTGTGGTTAAGCACTCATTCAAGCACTTGTTCTTCCCTTCCAGCCTTAGTATCCTATGGCAGCAGGGCTCAGTGGAGGGAGAGGAGTAATAGCGTGTCATGTGCCCTCCTCTACTTCACAGTCTCTGGCCAGTCCCGCGGGGTATTACAGCGACAGTCTAGTCAAAATTAAACTTCATGATTCAGATAGGGCATGCAATTTTAAACAACTTTCCAATTTACTTTTATCATCAAATTTGCTTTGTTCTTTTGGTATTCTTTGTTGAAAACTAAACCTAGGTAGGTTCATATGCTAATTTCTAAGCCCTTGAAGGCCACCTTTTATCTCAGTGCATTTTGACAGTTTTTTTCACAGCTAGACAGCGCTAGTCCATGTGTGTCATATAGATAACATTGTGCTTACTCCCGTGAAGATATTAATGAGTCAGCACTGATTGGCTAAAATGCAAGTCTGTCAAAAGAACTGAAATAAGGGGGCAGTCTGCAGTGGTAATCACAGAGGTAAAAAGTGTATTAATATAACATTGTTGGTTATGCACAACTGGGGAATGGGTAATAAATGCATTATCTGTTTAAACAAAAATCTGGAGTAGACTGTAGGGGAAGAACAGATGCTTGAATTACAACTTGGCCATGCTACCCTGGCTGCGGGCTAGATAAATAGGCTCTGCAGGACGGATGTGGGCCACGGGCTGTACGTTTAACGACCCAGCTGTAAGCTTTACAGACTGTAATCAATGCAATAAACAGTTTCCACCTTAATAAAGGCAAGGGGTGGGAGTACTTGTGAATGACAGAGCAATAAGGAAGTTATGTTTGGTCTATTTCACACAACCAGCTCACAGTTGCAAGTAAGAAATATTCAGCATAGTCTCCTGATTTGTGAGTTTTTCATCTGGTCATGAAATACATTTGAATGTTATGTATTGATTAATATTCCAGCTGTATGGTTTAACTATTTTTGCAAAGATTTTAATGTGACATAAGAAAACTATAATCTGTGAAACTGTGACTGTTGTGAAGCTCCTAGTGCTGACAAGAGGTATTTAAGTAGCTCAGATTCTGTGTCACTATTTGTTTAAGCTATAAGGATTATAGTTGATGTTATTTCATTTGGTATGTGTTTCACTTAGATAATATTTTGTTTTTTGTCTTAATTAAAATGTTTACCACTAGTTGGTTGCTATGCAACCAGGCAGCATGTGGTTGTAGTTTGGCCTCATTATGAGAGGAGGAGCTTAGTTTTCTAGGCATATGGGAACCTGCATTTATATGTTGCTGTTTTAGGGATTCTGTTTTGTCTGAGAAAGAGGCTATATGTCCTGAAATGTAACTCATTTGTATGTATTAATGGATTATAATATCCATTAAGTGTCAGTATTATGTGATTGTCCTTTATGGATACGTTTTAAAGGGACATGAAAGTCAAAATTAAACATTTATGATTGAGATGGAGCATGTGATTTTAAAGGGATACTAAACCCCAAAAAAATCTTTAATGATTCAAGTAGAGCATGCAATTTTAAGCAACATTCTAATTTACTTCTATTAATTTTTCTTCGTTCTCTTGCTATCTTTATTTAAAAAGCAGGAATGTCAAGCTCCAAAAAAGCTTATTTTTCGGATGTGGAAACTACTGATTAGGAGTTCTCATCTCAGTTGGATTCCACCTTGTGAAGAAACTTCTGGGTCAGAGTGTGATATTGAAAGCCAAAGAGTATGAATAATACTGGGCCCCCCAATATTGCCACTATTAATAGTTTTATATTGCCTACTTCAACACTAGTTGTAGATCAAGGGGCTAGACCCAAGACGCAGAGAAAGAAAACAAAAGAAAACAGAATATTCAATATTCTATACAGGGGAGTTCTTACAAACCAAAAGGGATTTTACAAAAAGATAATCATAACACACGTGTTTTTTTCCCCAGGATCACTGATAATTGGAAGGGGGAGGTATACAACTGAAACAAAAAACTTATCACAGGTACTCCCTAAAAGAATCGAAAACCATAAACCAATAGATAAGGATAATGTTATTAATTTTTCATCATATACTCTCACTGATTTGGAAAGGAAAGTATCTCATCTGGCCAGAAGAGGTAACTAACTCTTTCAGTTTTGCTTTTAATCGTAGCTGAGTACTTGCAAGTAAGTGCTAGACTTTCTCTGTGTGTTGTATGTATGTGTGTGTGTATATGTATGTATATATATATATATATATATATATATATATATATATATATAAATGCATACAAGACTCTACAATCCCATAGCTATAACTCTGTGTGTGTGTGTGTGTGTGTGTATATATATATATATATATATATATATATATATATATATATATATATATATATATATGCATACAAAGAGAGAAGCGCTCTACCAGGAACGAACAACAGCTCAGTGGCTTGTTCTATGGTGATTTACCACCCGGAAGCAGCATCTTTTAGACCAGTGTGCTTTTCACAGAAGAAAACTTTCCTGAAGTATATCAGTCTGATCCTGCCAACTAAGGTCAGTCCAGCCCCGAAATACCAGGCAATTCTCCTCTGAACAAGGAACATGACAACCCCAGACGATCGTTTCGGCCTCCTATGGGCCTCGTCAGTGAGGTGCAGCCACATTCCTCTAAGCACACTGGGCAAGGAGTCCACGTCTGGTTTCCCCCATCACCCATAGGGAGACTTCCCCAGGATCATAATAATTTGCATACAAAGAGAGAAGCGCTCTACCAGGAATGAACAACAGCTCAGTGGCTTGTTCTATGGCGATTTACCACCGGGAAGCAGCCTCTTTTAGACCAGTGTGCTTTTCACAGAAGAAAACTTTCCTGAAGTATATCAGTCTGATCCTGCCAACTAAGGTCAGTCCAGCCCCGAAATACCAGGCAATTCTCCTCTGAACAAGGAACATGACAACCCCAGACGATCGTTTCGGCCTCCTATGGGCCTCGTCAGTGAGGTGCAGCCACATTCCTCTAAGCACACTGGGCAAGGAGTCCACGTCTGGTTTCCCCCATCACCCATAGGGAGACTTCCCCAGGATCATAATAATTTGCATACAAAGAGAGAAGCGCTCTACCAGGAACGAACAACAGCTCAGTGGCTTGTTCTATTGCGATTTACCACCCGGAAGCAGCCTCTTTTAGACCAGTGTGCTTTTCACAGAAGAAAACTTTCCTGAAGTATATCAGTCTGATCCTGCCAACTAAGGTTAGTCCATCCCCGAAATACCAGGCAATTCTTCTCTGAACAAGGAACATGACAACCCCAGACGATCGTTTCGGCCTCCTATGGGCCTCGTCAGTGAGGTGCAGCCACATTCCTCTAAGCACACTGGGCAAGGAGTCCACGTCTGGTTTCCCCCATCACCCATAGGGAGACTTCCCCAGGATCATAATAATTTGCATACAAAGAGAGAAGCGCTCTACCAGGAACAAACAACAGCTCAGTGGCTTGTTCTATGGCGATTTACCACCCGGAAGCAGCCTCTTTTAGACCAGTGTGCTTTTCACAGAAGAAAACTTTCCTGAAGTATATCAGTCTGATCCTGCCAACTAAGGTCAGTCCAGCCCCGAAATACCAGGCAATTCTCCTCTGAACAAGGAACATGACAACCCCAGACGATCGTTTCGGCCTCCTATGGGCCTCGTCAGTGAGGTGCAGCCACATTCCTCTAAGCACACTGGGCAAGGAGTCCACGTCTGGTTTCCCCCATCACCCATAGGGAGACTTCCCCAGGATCATAATAATTTGCATACAAAGAGAGAAGCGCTCTACCAGGAACGAACAACAGCTCAGTGGCTTGTTCTATGGCGATTTACCACCCGGAAGCAGCCTCTTTTAGACCAGTGTGCTTTTCACAGAAGAAAACTTTCCTGAAGTATATCAGTCTGATCCTGCCAACTAAGGTCAGTCCATCCCCGAAATACCAGGCAATTCTTCTCTGAACAAGGAACATGACAACCCCAGACGATCGTTTCGGCCTCCTATGGGCCTCGTCAGTGAGGTGCAGCCACATTCCTCTAAGCACACTGGGCAAGGAGTCCACGTCTGGTTTCCCCCATCACCCATAGGGAGACTTCCCCAGGATCATAATAATTTGCATACAAAGAGAGAAGCGCTCTACCAGGAATGAACAACAGCTCAGTGGCTTGTTCTATGGCGATTTACCACCCGGAAGCAGCCTCTTTTAGACCAGTGTGCTTTTCACAGAAGAAAACTTTCCTGAAGTATATCAGTCTGATCCTGCCAACTAAGGTCAGTCCAGCCCCGAAATACCAGGCAATTCTCCTCTGAACAAGGAACATGACAACCCCAGACGATCGTTTCGGCCTCCTATGGGCCTCGTCAGTGAGGTGCAGCCACATTCCTCTAAGTACACTGGGCAAGGAGTCCACGTCTGGTTTCCCCCATCACCCATAGGGAGACTTCCCCAGGATCATAATAATTTGCATACAAAGAGAGAAGCGCTCTACCAGGAACGAACAACAGCTCAGTGGCTTGTTCTATGGCGATTTACCACCCGGAAGCAGCCTCTTTTAGACCAGTGTGCTTTTCACAGAAGAAAACTTTCCTGAAGTATATCAGTCTGATCCTGCCAACTAAGGTCAGTCCATCCCCGAAATACCAGGCAATTCTTCTCTGAACAAGGAACATGACAACCCCAGACGATCGTTTCGGCCTCCTATGGGCCTCGTCAGTGAGGTGCAGCCACATTCCTCTAAGCACACTGGGCAAGGAGTCCACGTCTGGTTTCCCCCATCACCCATAGGGAGACTTCCCCAGGATCATAATAATTTGCATACAAAGAGAGAAGCGCTCTACCAGGAACGAACAACAGCTCAGTGGCTTGTTCTATGGCGATTTACCACCCGGAAGCAGCCTCTTTTAGACCAGTGTGCTTTTCACAGAAGAAAACTAATATATATATATATATTGTATCTTTGTATGTCTGAAGAAGGGGCTAACCCCCCGAAAACGTTCACATTTTCGAATTAAACTTCTGAAAAGTCCTGGCGAGTGCACTCCTCATTATTATATATATATATATATATATATATATATATATATATATATATATATATATATATATATATATATATATATATATATAACAGAAAAGCACTCCAAAGGTCTTGCCAAAAATAGTCACTTTAGTGAAAGTTTTCGGGTCACAAACGACCCGTCCTCAGACTTTCAGACTTACAAAGACGGGTCGTTTGTGACCCGAAAACGTTCACTACTAAAGTGACTATTTTTGGCAGGACCTTTGGAGTGCTTTTCTGTTCTATGTTCTGTTTATCTCTTGAACAGCACCCAAGGCAAACAATACAAAATGTAAGTGCACATTGTTTGGACTATATATATATATATATACAGGGAGTGCAGAATTATTAGGCAAGTTGTATTTTTGAGGATTAATTTTATTATTGAACAACAACCATGTTCTCAATGAACCCAAAAAACTCATTAATATCAAAGCTGAATATTTTTGGAAGTAGTTTTTAGTTTGTTTTTAGTTTTAGCTATTTTAGGGGGATATCTGTGTGTGCAGGTGACTATTACTGTGCATAATTATTAGGCAACTTAACAAAAAACAAATATATACCCATTTCAATTATTTATTTTTACCAGTGAAACCAATATAACATCTCAACATTCACAAATATACATTTCTGACATTCAAAAACAAAACAAAAACAAATCAGTGACCAATATAGCCACCTTTCTTTGCAAGGACACTCAAAAGCCTGCCATCCATGGATTCTGTCAGTGTTTTGATCTGTTCACCATCAACATTGCGTGCAGCAGCAACCACAGCCTCCCAGACACTGTTCAGAGAGGTGTACTGTTTTCCCTCCTTGTAAATCTCACATTTGATGATGGACCACAGGTTCTCAATGGGGTTCAGATCAGGTGAACAAGGAGGCTATGTCATTAGATTTTCTTCTTTTATACCCTTTCTTGCCAGCCACGCTGTGGAGTACTTGGACGCGTGTGATGGAGCATTGTCCTGCATGAAAATCATGTTTTTCTTGAAGGATGCAGACTTCTTCCTGTACCACTGCTTGAAGAAGGTGTCTTCCAGAAACTGGCAGTAGGACTGGGAGTTGAGCTTGACTCCATCCTCAACCTGAAAAGGCCCCACAAGCTCATCTTTGATGATACCAGCCCAAACCAGTACTCCACCTCCACCTTGCTGGCGTCTGAGTCGGACTGGAGCTCTCTGCCCTTTACCAATCCAGCCACGGGCCCATCCATCTGGCCCATCAAGACTCACTCTCATTTCATCAGTCCATAAAACCTTAGAAAAATCAGTCTTGAGATATTTCTTGGCCCAGTCTTGACATTTCAACTTGTGTGTCTTGTTCAGTGGTGATCGTCTTTCAGCCTTTCTTACCTTGGCCATGTCTCTGAGTATTGCACACCTTGTGCTTTTGGGCACTCCAGTGATGTTGCAGCTCTGTAATATGGCCAAACTGGTGGCAAGTGGCATCTTGGCAGCTGCACGCTTGACTTTTCTCAGTTCATGGGCAGTTATTTTGCGCCTTGGTTTTTCCACACGCTTCTTGCGACCCTGTTGACTATTTTGAATGAAACGCTTGATTGTTCGATGATCACGCTTCAGAAGCTTTGCAATTTTAAGAGTGCTGCATCCCTCTGCAAGATATCTCACTATTTTTGACTTTTCTGAGCCTGTCAAGTCCTTCTTTTGACCCATTTTGCCAAAGGAAAGGAAGTTGCCTAATAATTATGCACACCTGATATAGGGTGTTGATGTCATTAGACCACACCCCTTCTCATTACAGAGATGCACATCACCTAATATGCTTAATTGGTAGTAGGCTTTCGAGCCTATACAGCTTGGAGTAAGACAACATGCATAAAGAGGATGATGTTGTCAAAATACTCATTTGCCTAATAATTCTGCACTCCCTGTATATATATATATATATATATATATATATATATATATATATATATATATATCAATCATAGCAGATGAGGTTGAAAAAAGATAAAAAGATTAAAAGCCATCAAAGTCAACATATACAGATCCTAATTTATTTAAAATAAAAGATCCAATTAAGCTTAAAATTAATCCCATAAAAAAGGTGACACATTTAACACAGAAATGTATCTAAATCATTTTTAAATGTATCTAAGTTATTGGCATTTACTAGCTTCTAAGGTAACGAGTTCCACAATTTGATTGCTCTTACAATGAAAAAGCATATAAATTGCTGGAGATTAAATCTCCTTTCCCCCAGCCTTAAATTGTGACCCCCTTGTCACAAACAATTTTCTTTGAATAAACAGAGCTTCCGCCATCTCTGTATAAATATACTTTTTTTTCTAGATGAAGCATACACAGTTTGGCTAACTACTATAGCTATATTCTCCATAGCTTACATTCTCCATTCCTCTATTAGTTTTGTGGCCCTTTTTTAACTCTGCGATGTCTTTTTTTGAGTGCCCAGGGATTTCCCAGGGATTTATATAGTGACAGAATTATGCTTTCCTCCTTGCATCATTGTCTCTTTTAATACATGCTATTATCTTATTAGCCTTAGAAGCAGCTGCCCTGCATTGTGCACACATTTCTAGCCAGCATGGCTATTGGCTAAGAGGTGGAAATGTCACCTCTTAGCAAAATAGCATTCTGCCGTGGGTTGCCTGAGGCACTTAGCGCGGTGAACGCTTCAAACATAAAGGAACTTTCAGCATGAAGTATTTCACAAACGCTAGGATTTACCATCATTTTAATCACTCCATTCAAGTCTCAAAATCAAGATTCTCAGTGGTCACTTCAAGAATTCATTTTAAGAAAAAAAAACATTTGAAATGAAAATAATGTATTTCAACAATTACAGATGCTGAGCTGAGTGTGTTTTAACGCATCAACATTTCATAAAATTGTCATTTATCAAATTTGCATTCTCAGAAATTTCAACTTTTAGTATATTTGTTAGGTTATGTACACTCATATACCTCCTTTTGCATATACTTACTTGCATATATATGAATCAATGAATCAAATATTGATTAACAATAATTTATTGTAACATTTTGGCTACATTTAACAACATTTCAAACTGCCATCTCCTGTGTCACCAATTCCTATGTTATTCTATACAGACAATTCATTACATTTTTAATAATCACAACAGTCCATTTTAAATGCATTTCAAAAGATTTTAGCAGCACATTTAAACTTCTAATTTGTTGTCATTGCAATGACATTTGAAATCTGCTGTTTGCACATTAGGAGTAAGAATACACAAGGTGACAGTGACATTATAAAATCTTCAATATCTGTGTATTAGCATCTGAAAAGTCAATTTATTGGTGCTAACAGCAATAAACAGAATCAAGTGCATTTGACATTAGTTGATAATAAAGTTCTTAAAGGGATATGAATCCCCAAAATTTTCTTTTGTGATTCAGACAGAGCATACAATTTAAAAAAAATTCCAGGGGGGGCGGAGCCTGCTCTCAAAGCGGCAAGACATGTCTCTGTGAAGCCCCGTGAGGCTGAGAAGATTTTTGCAGATTATCTATATCAAGTCTACAAAATATTTCACTAATTGGATATATCCAAACTTATATGTTGCTTCAGTTTGCATATACTCTAAGAGCTGATGTTATGACTTTGTTTTTGCCTATGTTCTCTGAGATGGCTGTGTTGTGGTCTTCTTGCAGGCCCGGAAGCCATTTTAATTTGGGTCTCGTGGAGATTAAAGAACCCAGGTCCGGGGCTGCCGCATACTAACCCCCCCCCCCCACCCCACTGCCGACAAGGATAGTTTATCTGTTCCACTTACAGAAGGAATTATCTAGCTAGCTTTAAATACTGAAGGAGCTACCAACATTAAACCTAAATCATACACCGAAAATGGAGGCCCTGAACAGATGGGAGTCACAGATGACCCAGCTCATAGAGGAACATTACCGGAATCTGACAAAGGAGCTGTACGATCTCCTTGTAGCTGCCCCAGTAGCTAAGAGACTCATACCAGACTGCAAGGACCAGTTTAGGCAAACTATGGCTGCCAAACCTGCACCGGACAGAATAAGAACAGAAGCTAGGCAAGCCCCCACCTCCCATTCGGGGTGGGAATCAAAAAGCAGCTGCTTAGGAACTCCCGTACCAGCGCAACACCTACAGAGTGGGGGCCATATAGCTCCAATCCAGAGCCCTATACAGGTCCAGAACGTTCCCGTTATAGAGGCTGATGCAGAAACCTTGCCCGACCAGAGCCTCAGAAGGTCTAATATGGCAGCTTCCGATGGAAATACAAAGAAATTTACTGAGACGGCGTATGATGGTCATGAAGGGGTAAACCTCTGGGAAGTTCCCGCCGCAGGACTGGAGAGAGCTGCTAATTTTCATTTAGATGCGAGCAATTCTGGCAAAATCCAAAAGTATAGGGAGGCCACTGCATTAGGGGATATCGAGAGCTTACTGAGCAAAATACAGTCTTCAGATCTGCATACTCTAACCTTACCCGAGCCGACTAAATTTCTTGGACTAATTAACAGTGAGACCATTGGGCTAGAACAATTACCACTTCAGACTGGCCCTCTAGCAATGTCGGCACAGAACACCCCTCCAACAGTACAGGGAGTGCAGAATTATTAGGCAAGTTGTATTTTTGAGGATTAATTTTATTATTGAACAACAACCATGTTCTCAATGAACCCAAAAAACTCATTAATATCAAAGCTGAATATTTTTGGAAGTACTTTTTTAGTTTGTTTTTAGTTTTAGCTATTTTAGGGGGATATCTGTGTGTGCAGGTGACTATTACTGTGCATAATTATTAGGCAACTTAACAAAAAACAAATATATACCCATTTTAATTATTTATTTTTACCAGTGAAACCAATATAACATCTCAACATTCACAAATATACATTTCTGACATTCAAAAACAAAACAAAAACAAATCAGTGACCAATATAGCCACCTTTCTTTGCAAGGACACTCAAAATCCTGCCATCCATGGATTCTGTCAGTGTTTTGATCTGTTCACCATCAACATTGCGTGCAGCAGCAACCACAGCCTCCCAGACACTGTTCAGAGAGGTGTACTGTTTTCCCTCCTTGTAAATCTCACATTTGATGATGGACCACAGGTTCTCAATGGGGTTCAGATCAGGTGAACAAGGAGGCCATGTCATTAGATTTTCTTCTTTTATACCCTTTCTTGCCAGCCACGCTGTGGAGTACTTGGACGCGTGTGATGGAGCATTGTCCTGCATGAAAATCATGTTTTTCTTGAAGGATGCAGACTTCTTCCTGTACCACTGCTTGAAGAAGGTGTCTTCCAGAAACTGGCAGTAGGACTGGGAGTTGAGCTTGACTCCATCCTCAACCCGAAAAGGCCCCACAAGCTCATCTTTGATGATACCAGCCCAAACCAGTACTCCACCTCCACCTTGCTGGCGTCTGAGTCGGACTGGAGCTCTCTGCCCATTACCAATCCAGCCACGGGCCCATCCATCTGGCCCATCAAGACTCACTCTCATTTCATCAGTCCATAAAACCTTAGAAAAATCAGTCTTGAGATATTTCTTGGCCCAGTCTTGACGTTTCAGCTTGTGTGTCTTGTTCAGTGGTGGTCGTCTTTCAGCCTTTCTTACCTTGGCCATGTCTCTGAGTATTGCACACCTTGTGCTTTTGGGCACTCCAGTGATGTTGCAGCTCTGAAATATGGCCAAACTGGTGGCAAGTGGCATCTTGGCAGCTACACGCTTGACTTTTCTCAGTTCATGGGCAGTTATTTTGCGCCTTGGTTTTTCCACACGCTTCTTGCGACCCTGTTGACTATTTTGAATGAAACGCTTGATTGTTCGATGATCACGCTTCAGAAGCTTTGCAATTTTAAGAGTGCTGCATCCCTCTGCAAGATATCTCACTATTTTTGACTTTTCTGAGCCTGTCAAGTCCTTCTTTTGACCCATTTTGCCAAAGGAAAGGAAGTTGCCTAATAATTATGCACACCTGATATAGGGTGTTGATGTCATTAGACCACACCCCTTCTCATTACAGAGATGCACATCACCTAATATGCTTAATTGGTAGTAGGCTTTCGAGCCTATACAGCTTGGAGTAAGACAACATGCATAAAGAGGATGATGTGGTCAAAATACTCATTTGCCTAATAATTCTGCACTCCCTGTATATACCAAGGATTCTGGTGTGATCGCTATGCAGTACTTGACAGGTGAAACGCTAAGCAGGGGTGATCGTCAGGAGTATGGTGCCATTGTGATCTGTGGCAGAGCAGGGAGATATGGCCAAATACCCAGTAAGCTGCTGCGATGTACATGTATACCTAGAGTGGATACGCTGGAAGATACTTCTTACTATGAGGGTGACCCGAATAGGGTAGCGATTAATAGACACTCAGGACAAATAGTCTGTTATTTCAGTCCCCAAGGCCATAGTAGGTCTTATCTCTATTTACTCCGCCTCCATAGGTTCCTATGTATGGGACTTTATCCTCATCCTAGACTTGGCATAGGCTGATTTCTTTTGAACTGATGGCTGCAATAATACCCTGATCCTCTAATTCCTACACTTATATGAGAGGTTCCCAAAGTCTAGGATGGGAAATATAATTATCTGTAGATATTCTATGTATTTTGGAATTTTACTGATATATGCGGTAACAAATTAACCCTCATCTTTTTATTTGGAGTATTTTAGCAAATGCATGCACCCATGTACTGTTTGTTTGTTTTTTGTTGTTGTTTGTTTTCTTCTTTTGTTCTGTGTAGATCCATAAGCTGATTTTGTTTCCTATGTGCCATCCTATAATTGCTATAGCGCCTCCTCTTGAATTGATTGGAAGCCTATACCTGTGACTCTAAGCTACCTACTCTAAGGCTGTGATGTTTGCTACATTTGAGACTCCCCCATTTAGACTTACATTACTTTTTATGAGCATCACCAGTCCCTACTGGTACTGGGTTTCTGATAGATACACCTACTATAATCTTGTCTTCTCTACAAGGGGGGGGATGGGTTACATCATTCGTTAATTTAGTGATGCCGCCTTCCAATTGGCTAAATACCTAGTTTAATATAGGTCATGGGGGGTGCAACGGTACAGCTGAAAACTAGACCCCATATCTTCTGTATGACCTTAGGGTATAAGGGTTTTTTGGCATAGTATATAAGTACAGGAGCAAGAATTATTTCCCTATACAGTGCGTCCAGGCAGACCCTTAAATAAATAAAAAATCTAGATGTGGCCCCTGCTCACTTAGTTCCAGTTCTAAAAAATGTTACCCTCTCAATTAGTAGTTATCGATGTGGCTTTTATATACATTAACATATGTATAGCAGGTCCTTGCGGTCTGACTCTAGACCACACTCAGTGGTGTAAACAGCCTCTCTCAGCTCCTAGCTATCTATAATTCCAGATAGTTCCTAATTATATCTCAATGCTACCATTTATCAGTTCTAGATGTTTATTGTCTTTGCTGTTGATCTGTTCTAAGGTCCAAAAGTGGCCTGATAACCTTATAATCCTCCTTATATATCTTCAGTTCACTACTTTGGAGGTCCAAGAGTGGCCTCATCTGCTTTAAGGAGGTAGGAAATGACGGTATTAATATGTTCTATACTAGCCTTTCTGCTCTAATCAGACAGTCTGTGAAACTATTATATTTACTAATGTAGATTTCATTACTCTGTCATGAAGAAAGTTGATTGTATAATTTTGTATTTACTCATTGTGCATACACGTGTGTACTTTTCTTTATATTTACCCTCAATAAAAAAAAAAAAAAAAAAAAAATTCCAATTATCAAATTTGCTTTGTTCCTATGGTATTCTCTGTTGAAGAGATACCTAAGTAGGTGGCAGGAACTAGTGCTGCCATCTAGTGTTCTTGCAAATGGATAACATTCTTGCAAAACTGCAGCCATATATTGTTTCAGACACGTACACGATCCTGAGCTTACATCGGTGGTTTTCTACAAAAGATACCAAGAGAATTAAGAAAATTTGCTAATATAAGTAAATTAGAAAGTTCTTATAAATTTCATGTTCTATCTGAATCATGAAATAAAAAAAATTGGATTTCTATGTCCCTTTAAGGCAACATAGTCCTGAAATAAATATTTTGAGAACTGCTATAATAAAATGATGTAGTACAGTAGTTTATTTTTATTATTGCTCCTCTTTGTCTCCTAATTGCAAGTCTCAGAAGCTTAGAAGGGTAGAGCAATATAACATTAGCTCCAAGCTTATGCCTCATGATTCAGATAGAGTATATAAATTAAAACATATTTCCAATTTACTTCTATTATCTAATTTGCTCTTGGTATCCTTTGTTAAAACGAGCTAACTGTTGATAGGTGGCTGCACATATATGCCTCTTGTGATTGGCTTACCGATATGTTCAGCTAGCTCCCAGTAGTGCATTGCTGCTCCTTCAACAAAGTATACCAAGAGAATAAAGCAACATTGATTATAGAAGTAAATTGAAATGTTTTATACAAATGTATGCTCTAAATCATAAAAGAAAATGTTTGGTTTCATATCCCTCTAATACATGTTATGTAATTCCATTATTTTGTTCTAAAGCAGATTTGTACAAGTAAGAAGTGTTTTTTTTTTTTTTTTTGGGGGGGGGGGTTACCCAGGTTCCAGTGCTGGTCACAGGGGACAAGGTAGATCAAATGCAGTTTTATACCTCCACAGCTGTTGGTTTCTGGAGCAGCATCACCCTTGTTCATGCAAGTCTTCATGGTCACGCAGAGACCTTGAGTCAGACAGTGTTTTTGCTCAATTTAGTTCTTTGGATCTAGAGTTTGGGACCTCCTTGGTGAGATCATGATGATCTTATGAGACCTATATATATATTTTTTTTTTTTTTTGTAAAATCTTTTTTAACCCCTGTGCCATTTCCCCCCCTCAGTACTGAGCTGGTTTTGAGCTTTTAGATGCTGCTAATATTTAAGCACTGTAGGTTATTTTTCATTGGTACATTATTTTTTTTCAATAAACCCAACAGATTCAAAATATACCATTGTTATATTAATATGTCATGACATGTAAGCATTATACCATTTAGATTGATTTGTGACAGCACAACATGTATAATACCATTAGATGGATTTGTGACAGCACGACATGTATAATACCATTTAGATGGATTTGTGACAGCACGACATGTATAATACCATTTAGATGGCTTTGTGACAGCACGACATGTATAATACCATTTAGATTGATTTGTGACAGCACGACATGTATAATACCATTTAGATGGATTTGTGACAGCTCGACATGTATAATACCATTTAGATGGATTTGTGACAGCACGACATGTATAATACCATTTAGATGGATTTGTGACAGCACGACATGTATAATACCATTTAGATGGCTTTGTGACAGCACGACATGTATAATACCATTTAGATTGATTTGTGACAGCACGACATGTATAATACCATTTAGATGGATTTGTGACAGCTCGACATGTATAATACCATTTAGATGGATTTGTGACAGCACGACATGTATAATACCATTTAGATGGATTTGTGACAGCACGACATGTATAATACCATTTAGATGGATTTGTGACAGCACGACATGTATTGTACCATTTAGATGGATTTGTGACAGCACTACATGTATAATACCATTTAGATGGATTTGTGACAGCACAACATGTATAATACCATTTAGATGGATTTGTGACAGCACAACATGTATAATACCATTTAGATGGATTTGTGACAGCACGACATGTATAATACCATTTAGATGGATTTGTGACAGCTCGACATGTATAATACCATTTAGATGGATTTGTGACAGCACGACATGTATAATACCATTTAGATGGATTTGTGACAGCACGACATGTATAATACCATTTAGATGGATTTGTGACAGCACAGCATGTATAATACCATTTAGATGGATTTGTGACAGCACGACAGGTATAATACCATTTAGATGGATTTGTGACAGCTCGACATGTATAATACCATTTAGATGGATTTGTGACAGCATGACATGTATAATACCATTTAGATGGCTTTGTGACAGCACGACATTGCAACAAAAAAGTAATCTTCGTATTAGAGGATCAGACTCCAAACTGAATTAGCATTGGACTTAGAAGATTGTCCAAGTGATTTGCACACAATAATTGTAGAAGAATTTATTTCAAGTGCTGTATATATTGTATATACTGTATACCCCAAAGCACATGCAGACAGTTACCTTTCAAACGGTGGATGTTGTTGTTTTTTTTTTATCAGTTATGGTAGCAGAGATTGACAGTTTTTTTTTTTTTTTTTTTGTAGGCACCCACCATCCCGCTGCCTTCTCCTTTTACAGCAGCCTTGGCACCTCCAGGGTTCTGAATCTAAGTGACATCACCATGCCTACTTGTGGTAATGTCATCAATTTGCCTGGATTCCTAAAACAAGGCCTAACACACCGGCCAACTCGTATACTCCTAGATCCTCTTCAAAAGTGTGCCCCTAAGGAGGACAACACATAGTAATTCTTCACACTCTGGGCATTGTGCAGAGCCCAACCAAATGTTGTCCTTCACACTCTGGGGATTACAATAGTTTTAAATTGGCTTAGGTGCTTTTAGACCATTTTGTCACCTTTCTATAGGAGTGTTTCACTTAATTTATGACCTATGTCATACCTTAAATGTTCTGCAATAGGCCATAAATTACCACCAATTCTACATGCACCATTGAGAGCTAGAAGAGGACCATATTGTTTGTTTTCTTATTGTATATGTTCACACAACATTTTGTACATAATCTAAAATCTTTATGTTTTTGTTTTCCAGGTACTAACTATAGTGAAATAAGCACTATTGTTAACATTTATGTCTATAGATTAGAATGGAATATTTTGCAAGTATAATATTTGCGGTAGACATGTGCAATTTGTTTTGTCCGAATTTCGTTTTCAGGGGAATTGTGGCCGATTAAGATTAATCCGAATTTCTGAATTGGAGCCATAACTAAAATTCCGAAAACGAATAAATCAGTTTCTGAATTTTTGGATCCATTCTTTATTCATATTCGGAATTCTTCATTGTTCATCTAAACCACAGTTCCCAAACATCGCCAACACCAACTAAAACACTAAATAAAGCTATTAACCCCTAAACTGCCCCTCCCAACATCGCCAACACTAACTAAATCTATTAACCTCTAAACCGCTGTTCCCCGACATCGCCAACACTAACTAAATCTATTAACCTCTAAACCGCTGTTCCCCGACATCGCTGACATTAAATTAACCTATTAACCTCTAAACCGCCGTCCTCCCACATTGCCAAAACTAACTAACGGCTAGATTTAGAGTTTGGCGTTAGCCGTCAAAACCAGCGTTAGAGGCTCCTAACGCTGGTTTTGGGCTACCGCTGGTATTTAGACTCAGTCAGGAAAGGGTCTAACGCTCACTTTGCAGCCGCGACTTTTCCATACCGCAGATCCCCTTACGTCAATTGCGTATCCTATCTTTTCAATGGGAGCTTTCTAACGCCGGTATTTAGAGTCGTGGTTGAAGTGAGCGTTAGAAATCTAACGACAAAACTCCAGCCGCAGAAAAAAAACGGGAGTTAAGAGCTTTCTGGGCTAATGCCGGTTCACAAAGCTCTTAACTACTGTGCTCTAAAGTACACTAACACTCATAAACTACCTATGTACCCCTAAACCGAGGCCCCCCCACATCGCCGCCACTCTATTAAAAATTTTTAACCCCTAATCTGCCGACCGCACACCGCCGCCACCTACGTTATCCCTATGTACCCCTAATCTGCTGCCCCTAATACCGCCGACACCTACATAATATTTATTAACCCCTAATCTGCCGCCCCCGCTATCGCTGACACCTGCATATTTTTTAACCCCTAATCTGCCGCTCCGTACACCGCCGCAACCTACATTATACCTATGTACCCCTAATCTGCTGCCCCTAACACAGCCGACCCCTATATTATATTTATTAACCCCTAATCTGCCGCCCCCAACGTCGCCTCCACCTACCTACAATTATTAACCCCTAATCTGCCGACCGGACCACACCGCTACAATAATAAATGTATTAAACCCTAAAGCTAAGTCTAACCCTAACACTAACACCCCCCTAACTTAAATATAATTTAAATCTAATGAAATAAATTAACTCTTATTAAATAAATTATTCCTATTTAAAGCTAAATACTTACCTGTAAAATAAACCCTAATATAGCTACAATATAAATTATAATTATATTGTAGCTATTTTAGGATTAATATTTATTTTTCAGGCAACTTTGTAATTATTTTAACCAGGTACAATAGCTATTAAATAGTTAATAACTATTTAATAGTTACCTAGTTAAAATAATTACAAAATTACCTGTAAAATAAATCCTAACCTAAGTTACAATTAAACCTAACACTACACTATCAATAAATAAATTAAATAAACTACCTACAATTATCTACAATTAAACCTAACACTACACTATCAATAAGTGAATTAAATACAATACCTACAAATAAATACAATGAAATAAACTAACTAAAGTACAAAAAATAAAAAAGAACTAAGTTACAAAAAAAATAAAAAATATTTACAAACATTAGAAAAATATTACAACAATTTTAAACTAATTACACCTACTCTAAGCCCCCTAATAAAATAACAAAGACCCCCAAAATAAAAAAATGCCCTACCCTATTCTTAAATTAAAATAGAAAAGCTCTTTTACCTTACCAGCCCTGAAAAGGGCCCTTTGCGGGGCATGCCCCAAAGAATTCAGCTCTTTTGCCTGTAAAAAAAAAACATACAATACCCCCCCCCCAACATTACAACCCACCACCCACATACCCCTAATCTAACCCAAACCCCCCTTAAATAAACCTAACACTAAGCCCCTGAAGATCTCCCTACCTTGTCTTCACCACGCCGGGTTCACCGATCGATACAGAAGAGCCTCCGATGTCTTGATCCAAGCCCAAGCGGGGGGCTGAAGATGTCCATGATCCAACTGAAGTCTTCATCCAAGCGGGAGCTGAAGAGGTCCATGATCGGGCTGAAGTCTTCTATCAAGCGGCATCTTCAATCTTCTTTCTTCCGGATCCATGGTCATCCCGCCGACGCAGAACATCCATCTTCACCGACGAATGACGGTTCCTTTAATGGACGTCATCCAAGATGGCGTCCCTCGAATTCCGATTGGCTGATAGGATTCTATCAGCCAATCGGAATTAAGGTAGGAAAATTCTGATTTGCTGATGGAATCAGCCAATCAGATTCAAGTTCAATCCGATTGGCTGATCTGATCAGCCAATCAGATTGAGCTTGCATTCTATTGGCTGATCGGAACAGCCAATCGGATTGAACTTGAATCTGATTGGCTGATTCCATCAGCCAATCAGAATTTTCCTACCTTAATTCTATTGGCTGATAGAATCCTATCAGCCAATCGGAATTCGAGGGACGCCATCTTGGATGACGTCATTTAAAAGAACCTTCATTCGGACTTAGGACGTCGCAAGAAGAGGATGAATCCTCGCCGGAGGTCTTCAAGATGGAGCCGGTCGTCATCGGATGGAAAAACATAGAAGATGCGGCTTGGATGAAGATGTTTGCCGGTCCGGATCGACTCTTCTGCCCGGATAGGATGAAGACTTCTGCCCAAAGATGGAATTCTTTAGCCGCCGCTTGGATCCAGATTTCAGCCAGAGGATGGACGTCACTCTTCAGCCCCCGCTTGGGCTTGGATGAAGATTTCGGAGGCTCTTCTGGACAGATCGGGACCCGGTGTGGTGAAGACAAGGTAGGGAGATCTTCAGGGGCTTAGTGTTAGGTTTATTTAAGGGGGGTTTGGGTTAGATTAGGGGTATGTGGGTGGTGGGTTGTAATGTTGGGGGGGGGTATTGTTTTTTTTTTTTACAGGCAAAAGAGCTGAATTCTTTGGGGCATGCCCCGCAAAGGGCCCTTTTCAGGGCTGGTAAGGTAAAATAGCTTTTCTATTTTAATTTTAGAATAGGGTAGGGCATTTTTTTATTTTGGGGGGCTTTGTAATTTTATTAGGCGGCTTAGAGTAGGTGTAATTAGTTTAAAATTGTTGTAATATTTTTCTAATGTTTGTAAATATTTTTTTATTTTTTGTAACTTAGTTCTTTTTTATTTTTTGTACTTTAGTTAGTTTATTTAATTGTATTTATTTGTAGGTATTGTATTTAATTAATTTATTGATAGTGTAGTGTTAGGTTTAATTGTAGATAATTGTAGGTATTGTATTTAATTAATTTATTGATAGTGTAGTGTTAGGTTTAATTGTAGATAATTGTAGGTATTTGTATTTAATTTATTTATTGATAGTGTAGTGTTAGGTTTGATTGTAGATAATTGTAGGTATTTTATTTAATTTATTTATTGATAGTGTAGTGTTAGGTTTAATTGTAACTTAGGTTAGGATTTATTTTACAGGTAATTTTGTAATTATTTTAACTAGGTAACTATTAAATAGTTATTAACTATTTAATAGCTATTGTACCTGGTTAAAATAATTACAAAGTTGCCTGTAAAATAAATATTAATCCTAAAATAGCTACAATATAATTATAATTTATATTGTAGCTATATTAGGGTTTATTTTACAGGTAAGTATTGAGCTTTAAATAGGAATAATTTATTTAATAAGAGTTAATTTATTTTGTTAGATTTAAATTATATTTAACTTAGGGGGGTGTTAGGGTTAGGGTTAGAATTAGCTTTAGGGGTTAATACATTTATTATAGTAGCGGTGTGGTCCGGTCGGCAGATTAGGGGTTAATAATTGTAGGTAGGTGGAGGCGACGTTGGGGGCGGCAGATTAGGGGTTAATAAATATAATATAGGGGTCGGCGGTGTTAGGGGCAGCAGATTAGGGGTACATAGGGATAACGTAGGTTGCGGCGGTATACGGAGTGGCAGATTAGGGGTTAATAATAATATGCAGGGGTCAGCGATAGCGGGGGCGGCAGATTAGGGGTTAATAAATATAATATAGGGGTCGGCAGTGTTAGGGGCAGCAGATTAGGGGTACATAGGCATAATGTAGGTTGCGGCGGTGTACGGAGCGGCAGATTAGGGGTTAATAATAATATGCAGGGGTCAGCGATAGCGGGGTCGGCAGATTAGGGGTTAATAAGTGTAAGGTTAGGGGTGTTTAGACTCGGGGTACATGTTAGGGTGTTAGGTGCAGACTTAGGAAGTGTTTCCCCATAGGAAACAATGGGGCTGCGTTAGGAGCTGAACGCTGCTTTTTTGCAGGTGTTAGGTTTTTTTTCAGCTCAAACAGCCCCATTGTTTCCTATGGGGGAATCGTGCACGAGCACGTTTTTGAAGCTGGCCGCGTCCGTAAGCACCGCTGGTATCGAGAGTTGCAGTGGCAGTAAATATGCTCTACGCTCCCTTTTTTGGAGCCTAACGCAGCCCTACTGTGAACTCTAAATACCAGCGGTATTTAAAAGGTGCGGGGGAAAAAAAGCATGCGTAGCTAACGCACACCTTTGGCCGCAGAACTCTAAATCTAGCCGTTTACCTTTTAACCTCTAAACCGCCGCCCCCCACATTGCCAACACTAACTAAACCTATTAACCCCTAAACCGCCAACCCCACATTGCCAACTCTATCTAAACCTATTAACCTCTAAACTGCCGCCCCCCACATCGCAAACACTAACTAAACCTATTAACCTCTAAACCGCCACCACCAAAATGAAATAAACCTATTAACCACTAAACCGCCATCCCCCACATCGCAAACACTAAATAAAATAATTAACCTCTAAACTGCCATCCCTCCAACCTCGCAATTAGCTAAATTAAACTATTAACCCCTAAACCTTACACCCCCAAACTTTAACATAATTAAAGTAAAGTTAAAATTATTAACTAACTACTTATTTAAAAATAAATACAAACTTACCTGTGAAATAAAAATAAAAGCTAAGCTTAAACTAAAAAAAACTAAAAAACTAACATTACTTGTTTAAAAAAATCTAATAATCCCAAAAATAAAAAAACTAACATTACTTGTTTAAAAAAATCTAATAATCCCAAAAATAAAAAAACTAACATTACTTGTTTAAAAAAATCTAATAATCCCAAAAATAAAAAAACTAACATTACTAAAAATAATAAAACCTAACATTACTAAAAAATAAAAAAACTAACATTACTAAAAATAATAAAGCTTAACATTACTAAAAATAATAAACACTTACAAACAAAATTATCCAAAATTTAAAAAGTTTCTCCTATTCTAATACCCGTTTAAAAGAAAAAAAAAACCTCTAATCTATAATAAACTACCAATAGCCCTTAAAAGGGCCCTAAAGTCAACAGCTCTTTTGCCAATGAATTAAAACAAATACCCCATAACATTACATGTTGTTTTAGATTAGGGCTTTTTTTATTTTTAATGGGCTGTAAAAGAGCTGAATGCCATTTTAAGGGCAATGTCCATACAAATGCCCATTTTGGGGCAAATGGGTAGATTAGGTTTTATTTAGTTAGGTTTTTATTTTAATTTTGGGGGGTGGGGGTTTGTAATGTTAGGGGTATTTGTTTTTTTGTTTTTTTGCAAAAGAGCTGTTAACTTTAGGGCAATGCCCTACAAAAGGCCCTTTAAGGGCTATTGGTAGTTTAATATAGATTAGGGTTTTTTATTTTGGGGTGTTTTTTTTTTATATATATACGGGGTATTAGAAGAGGAATCATTTTTAATATTTTGGAAAATTTTCGGCTAGATTACGAGTTTTGCGTTATGAGTGAAAAAGCAGCATCATGAGTTATAACACTGCTTTTTCACTACCGCTGCTATTACGAGTCTTGTCAAAAAAGCTGTACCGCACACTTTTTTGACCGTAACGCAAATTAACTTTGCGGTCTTTTTTCAATGGGACTGCCATAGCACCAATATTACAAGCTTTTTCTGGGAGGCCAAAAAGTGAGCGGTACAGCCTATCCTGCAAGATTCGTAACGCAATCTAAAGTCAGTAGTTATGAGTTTTACGCTACAAAGCTGTAGCATAGAACTCATAACTAAAGTGTTAAAAAGTACACTAACACCCATAAACTACCTATTAACCCCTAAACCGAGGCCCTCCCGCATCGCAAACACTAAAATAAAATTATTAACCCCTAATCTGCGTCCCGACATCGCCGCCACTATAATAAACATATTAACCCCTAAACCGCCACACTCCTGTATCGCAAACACTATTTAAATATTATTAACCCTTAATCTGCCACCCCTAACATTGCCGCCACCTACATACATTTATTAACTCCTAATCTGTCGCCCCCAACGTCGCTGCCACTATACTAAATTTATTAACCCCTAAACCTAAGTCTAACCCTAACACCCCCTAACTTAAATATAATTAAAATAAATCTAAATAAAACTTGCTATCATTACCTAAATAATTCATGTTTAAAACTAAATACTTACCTGTCAAATAAACCCTAAGCTAGCTACAATATAACTAATATTTACATTGTAGCTAGCTTAGGGTTTATTTTTATTTTACAGGCAAGTTTGTATTTATTTTAACTAGGTAGACCAGTTAGTAAATTTAGTATAGTGGCGGCAACGTTGGGGGCGGCAGATTAAGGGTTAAGAAATGTAGGTAGGTGGCGGCGATGTTAGGGGTGGCAGATTAGGGGTTAATAATATTTAACTAGTGTTTGTGATGCGAGAGTGCCGCGGTTTAGGGGTTAATATGTTTATTATAGTGGGTTAATAAGTATAATGTAGGTGTCGGCGATGTCGGGGGCAGCAGATTAGGGGTTAATAAGTGTAAGATTAGGGGTGTTTAGACTCTGGGTTCATGTTAGGAAGTTAGGTGTAAACATAAATGTAGTTTCCCCATAGGAATCAATGGGGCTGCGTTACGGAGCTTTACGCTGCTTTTTTGCAGGTGTTAGACTTTTTTTCAAATCAGCCAATAGAATTACAGTAGCTCTTATTCTATTGGCTATTCAAATCAGCCAATAGAATTACAGTAGCTCTCATCCGATTGGCTGATTTGAATTTGAAGGCTCAAATCAGCCAATAGGAATTCAAGGGACGCCATTTTTAATCACGTACCTTGAATTCCTATTCAGTGTACGGAGGAGATCGTATGAAGAGGATCCTCCACGCTCCATGGCTCCACGGTCTTCAGTTCCAGCATCTCCAATCTTCAGTTCCAGCGTTGCCGGTCTTCAGTTCCAGAGTCAACGTTCTTCAGCTCCGCAGTCATCGGTCTTCAACTCCTCCGCTCCGCGCCGGCTGGTTCCTGGAAGAAGAAGAGGTCGCCGCTTGGAAGAAGATTTCACCGCCTGGAACAGGACTTTCTCCGCCGGTCTTCAGGACAGGTAAGGACCACTTGGGGGTTAGACTTAGGTTTTTTAAGGGGGGATCGGGTGGGTTTTAGAGTAGGGGTGTGTGGGTGGTGGGTTGTAATGTGGGGGGGTTGTTCTTTTTTTTTTACAGGTAAAAGAGCTGATTACTTTGGGGCAATGCCCCGCAAAAGGCCCTTTTAAGGGCTGGTAATAGAGCTAATTACTTTGGGGCAATGCCCCGCAAAAGGCCCTTTTAAGGGCTATTTGTAATTTAGTTTAGGGTAGGGAAATTTTATTATTTTGGGGGGATTTTTTATTTTATTAGTGGGTTTAGATTAGGTGTAATTAGATTAAACTTCTTGTAATATTTTTTGTAATTTAGTGTTTGTTTTTGTTTTGTAATATAGTTTAGTTTATTTAATTGTATTTTAGTTTAGATAATTGTAGTTTTATTTAATTAATTAATTTATTGATAGTGTAGTGTTAGGTGTATTTGTAATTTAGGATTAATTTTACAGGTAATTTTGTAATTATTTTAACTAGGTAGCTATTAAATAGCTATTAACTATTTAATAGCTATTGTACCTAGTTAAAATAAATACAAAGTTACCTGTAAAATAAATATAAACCCTAAAATAGCTACAATGTAATTATTAATTATATTGTAGCTATCTTAGGGTTTATTTTATAGGTAAGTTTTTAGTTTTAAATAGGAATAATTTAGTTAATAATATTAATATTATTTAGATTTATTTAAATAATAATTAAATTAGGGGGTGTTAGGGTTAGACTTAGGTTTAGGGGGTAATATATTTTATGTAGGTGGCGGCGGTGTAGGGGGTCAGATTAGGGGGTAATATATTTAATATAGGTGGCGGCGGTGTAGGGGGGTCAGATTAGGGGGTTAATATATTTAATATAGGTGGCGGCGGTGTAGGGGGTCAGATTAGGGGGTAATATATTAAATATAGGTGGCGGCGGTGTAGGGGGGGTCAGATTATGGGTTAATATATTTAATATAGGTGGCGGCGGTGTAGGGGGGTCAGATTAGGTGGTAATATATTTAATATAGGTGGCGGCGGTGTAGGGGGGTCAGATTAAGGGGTAATATATTTTATATAGGTGGCGGCGGTGTAGGGGGGTTAGGTTAAGGGGTAATATATTTAATATAGGTGGCGGCGGTGTAGGGGGGTCAGATTAGGGGTAATATATTTAATATAGGTGGCGGTGGTGTAAGGGGGTCAGATTAGGGGGTAATATATTTAATATAGGTGGCGGCGGTGTAGGGGGGGTCAGATTAGGTGGTAATATATTTCATATAGGTGGCAGCGGTGTAGGGGGGGTCAGATTAGGGGGTAATACATATAATGTAGGTGGCGGCGGGGTCCGGTATAGGTGTTAAACACTTTATTAGGTATTGCGGTGGGGGATTGCGGTTGACAGGTAGATAGACATTGCGCATGCGTTAGGTGTTAGGTTTTATTTTGCAGGCATTTTAGGGAGTTACGGGGGTCCAATACTCAGCGCAAGGCTTGCTACACCTGCATTTTGTGGCGAGGTGAAAAATGGAGTAAGATTTCTCCATTTTCGCCACGTAAGTCCTTACGCTGTATATTGGATACCAAACCGCGCATGTTTTGTATGTCAGTCTATGGGGCAAAAAATTACGGGCGAAGGCAGAAATATACGAGCGTAACTTCTATGTTACGCCATATATGTGATACCAAACCCGCGCAAAATCTGGTGTCACCTGCTTCTGCGGGCGACGCTGCATATCGGATGGAGTCCATGAAGTCTGTCAAAAGAACTGAAATAAGGGGGCAGTTTGCAGAGGCTTAGATACAAGGTAATCACAGAGGTAAAAAGTGTATTATTAGAACTGTGCTGGTTATGCAAAACTAGGGAATGGGTAATAAAGGGATTATCTATATTTTTAAACAACAAAAATTCTGGTGTTAACTTTCCCTTTAGCTAATTTGCCAAAACAAAATTATTTTTTTAACTATTAAAAAACGAAACAAAATTTTTTTTTAGCGTTGCACATGTCTAATTTGAGGATTGTTCTTTTTTGTTTTTTTTGTTTGATATCTGTTCTGTTTGATCAATATGCTTAAAAATATATACACCCCAAGAGGCAACTGGAACATCAGAAAGGGCAGCTGGTAGTTATGTAAACCGCTGTCACATTCTCTAACTATTCAGACTGTCTTCTGGTGTTGATATGATGTAATATTTTTTTTATGTCTGTAATGAACTAGTCTGGAATTAATTTACTTCTTCCTTGCAGCATTGATGCTTTTCATATCTTGTTGTTGTTTGACCTATTTCTGCGGTGGAGCCCCAAGTACTATGACCAATCATATTCCCTGCTAAAGTCCCTTTTTAATACACTCTTAAAAGCACTTTAAAGTCACCTAGTAGACAATGTCCTGCTACCTTAAGGGGCATGAAATTTGATGTAGGGGAATGCCCTCCTTTATATGAGGAGTATTGTGTGATGTATACTGTGTACAGGTTATTCAGGCTACTTTGGAAAAAGGGTTATCCCTCCTTTCCATTCCAAATAAGGCGTCTCTTTGGTTGCATGGCAGAGGAGAGTGATTCAGGTATATCTAATGTTGCAAGTGTTCGGCCTTTTATATCAGCTGCATTGATGAGTTTTGTACAACAACCTATCTGAAAGGACACAGTAAACAAGAGATCTCCTCTGCTTCTGGACGCCCCATCATTGTGTATGGAATCATCTTGCATGGTTTTATTACATATTCCCAACAACTGGCTTACAGGGCCAAGCTTAGGGTTCTGGGGAGAAGCCATAGGATACAGAAGAGATATAGGAGACAGCATAGGATATACCAATATCCTTAGGCCCCTAGTGTTGCTGCAAACTACCTGCACTCATGCACTTTGCTCTAGGAGAATGCACAGCTGAAAGAGTCTTCATAAAGAGCACATTTTCCCTGCTATCACATGAAAGTTGACCAGCATTCAAAATATCTCTGAAAAATGGTCAAAACTTATTTTTTTTCAGTAAACTGCAGAACTGTTAACTTGGCATTTTTACATTGTAACCACATTAGCTGTTTTTAGCCTTATTCTACCTTATATATTTTAATACAACTTATAATAGCAGTGTCACTTTTAAAGTTGAGTCCTAATGTGCGGTACAGAAAATTAATGTGGCGTGGTGCTTCTTGGTTTTTTACAGAACGACTTTGTGAGGCTGCTGAGGACAAAGGTGAGTGAGCTCAAGTGATAATGAATGAGACCTGACAGGTCGGCTACATTGCCTCTTCTCATCATAGCAAATCCCATGCTCTGTTTCAGTGCTTCTCAGATCCAGTCCTCTACAGTATCTAGTATTTCAGATTTTAAAGGCCTCTGCTTAATATAAGAATGTCAATATAAATTGTAAAGCTACAGATAGACTCGACTGTGCTTATTCAGTTTTGAATGTGTCTCACTTAACGTCCTTATATAGAATCATGATAAAATATACTGCTCTATTTTATACTTTGCAAAAAAAATGGATTTTATAGCAATGTGAAATCCTACGTATTCTGCCATATTTAAAAAAATTACATAGTAAGAATATTTTTCCCCATAATGATTGAGTTTTCATATTTTTGTGGCAGTGTGAGTATAAAATATTTCCCCCTTATCCAATATCACAAAAGTAATTGTAGTGTGATTGATATGAATAGTAAGAAACGGATGTCCTCCAGAGCAGGAGGAAAGGATGATTTTGTGGCTAAATATGTCTTCATTTACATAATAAGTTATATTTGCCTGTATCAAATAGAACTCTAGCTAGTCTACTGAGGTACTGTTTATAGGCCAGAAGATGATTGTCTTGGTTAGCTAGAAACTCTCTCTCTTTTGAAGGTACAGGAGAGATAGAGACAAACAAGGGTGAATTGGAAGGAGGAGAAACAACCACAAACCATGAAATATTAAGAAATTGTAGCAGACATTAAAATATTTTTGCCTGTGACAACTAGGACCCTAATGTGAGGTCTAGAGCAGTCCTGCCATGCTGTACACCCTTCTCCAAGTGCCACTAGGGACCTCCAGAGACTAGCGTTTCTGCTTTTGAGAGTGCTACTCAGCTAGTAGCTCTATTTGCTCTATAGTAAAAGGAGCTCTTTTCCTCCCATACAAGGCTTAGTTCAGTAAAGATTAACACACTTTATACAGTACAACAAGGTTTTAAAAGTAAACCTGCAATGGTCCTGAACATAGCAATTAGCCCCATCCCCTTTTATGTCTGGTAAGTTTAATGGCGAAGAACCTGGCTTCTGGAGAGAGCATCCCCAAATGTTCATCCACTTTCAGTCACATGGAGTGGGAGCGACAAGCCATTTTGTTTTTTATCTGCATGATCACTAGGTAGAGTAGCCCGGATCATAAGTAGGGGCTATTGAGAGTAAATTAAACATGTCCAGGTGACTCGAAAAATGCCTTGAAAATTGTGCTTTTGCAAGGGAATATATATACTGTCAAAAATGTATGTTAATGCCTAGAATTTAAGTTCTCAATCAAATGTTAAAATGCAAAAAAAATTTCCTAAGCTTAAACTGCCCTGGGGGATTTATATGGCATTGTCAATGACACAACTGATTACATCACACATGACATTGTTGATGACATAATCAATGATTTCACTAGTGACATCACCTATGACATAATGGCATAACTAGTGACATAACCTATGACATCATCCTACAGATCAGAAAAATTACATTTTCTAGATCATCAATGACATCACTAGTGACATCACATATCACATCATCAATGGCACCAGTAGTGACAAAACCCATGACCTTATCCTACATTGAAAATTATATTTTCTAAATCAAGAATGACATCATCAAAAAGTATATTTTCTTAAACTATAACAGCTTAACAGCCACCACACCCTCACAGCGACTTCCCCTTTTTTAACCCTATATTCCTCACCCTAGCCGATATCATCTGCATAAACAAAGCAAAAGCATCTCCTCTTTCCTCCCTCTCATTTCCTTTCCCTCACATACAGCCTTGCCTCTTGTGTTGTCCCTTCTATCAGCCACATCTACATCACACCAGCACCCGATGACCCTCAATTACCTTAATATGTACACGTAATCTAATGAGTTATCCTAACCTTCCCACAATATTCTATTTTTAACCCCTCCCCCTTTCCCCATACAGAGTCCTCCTCATCCTTTCCTTTAATCATGGTTTCTTTGTTACCCTTTTCTCTTCTTCAAACTGCTCTGAGACACACCATCTTTACCCTTTCTTGACCTCAATCCTTACACACATGCAGCCTCTTCTGCCTCTTGTTTTTCCTTGTACAACATCCCCTGCTTACTTTTCTCAGCCTAACCTTACCTCCTTAAGCATTTTCCTCCTTCACTATAACACAAAGGATCCTCCTGATTCTCTTATACCTATCATACATAATCTCTCCATGGCCTCTCAGCTCACATTTTATACAATCAATGAAGTCAATACAAACAACATAATAAAATATCTCTCTACATGCATTTTTTTGCCTAAAGGAAACATGCATACATTTTTACATTTTGCTGTTTATGGTGGTACCATTAGTTGCATCATGGGTGATGTCATAAACAATATTGTACAAGATAATCTGAGATACCATAGTAATACATTTTTTCCACTATAATTTCTCTGATGTGTAGGATGTCGTAATGTTTTATGTCACTATTGATGCCATTGATGAAGTCATCGATGATGTCACTAGTGATGTAATTGATTTAGAAAATATAATTACTCTGCTCTATAGGATGATGTCTTGTGTTATGTTACTACTGATGCCATTGATGCTGTCATAGGTTTTGTTACTAGTGATGTAATTGATTACATCATCAACGTCATGTTTGATAAAATGATTGAATCATTGATGTTTTCATGCACCCAGAGCAGTGGCAGTTTATGTTCAGAAATTCCTTGCTTTTTAAGATTTTTTTCATTTTTTTTCCTTGTTTTTTTAAAATTGTCTTGAAAAAAAAAAATCACACCGTAGCATATTTTATACTTAAAGGGGCATTCAACACTAAGTAAATGCTAGATAGAATGATGCATTCAAAATAAGTCTGAGAATAACATGTAGATGTATTTTTTTAAAGTTTCATTAGGGGCCAAAAATAATGTTATATAATTCTGCACATAGTGCAGAATTATATAACATTATATTAGCGTTAGGTTTATACAACCTGTCTGACAGCGGGAGTGAAGTTCACTGTGTTTAATGGCGCGGTCAGGCCAGGCTGTGACTAGACAGCTGGCCAGATGTGCTCTGTGATAAAAACAGACCCGCTCAGAAGAGCACAGAGAGCGGGTCTGAAAAACAATCTTTTTTTTACAAAAATTCACAGGGAATATTAGGTTGCATAAAGCTAACGCTAATATAATGTTATATAATTCTGCACTATGTGTAGAATTATATAACATTATTTTTTAGGTTTACTGGCCCTTTAGCTGTTTAAATATTGACAAACTAAGTGCATAGTTTTAGTGTCATATAAAACAATGGGAGCTGCCATGTTGTAACTTAGGTTACCTTCTCTGCTGTGGTCAATTAGGGACAGCTATAAATATGTTACTTGAAGGGACAGTCTAGGCCAAAATAAACTTTCATGATTCAGATAGAGCATGTAATTTTAAACAATTTTCCAATTTACTTTTATCACCAATTTTGCTTTGTTCTCTTGGTATTCTTAGTTGAAAGCTTAACCTAGGAGGTTCATATGCTAATTTCTTAGACCTTGAAGCCCACCTCTTTCAGATTGCATTTTAACAGTTTTTCACCACTAGAGGGTGTTAGTTCACGTATTTCATATAGATAACACTGTGCTCGTGCACGAGAAGTTATCTGGGAGCAGGCACTGATTGGCTAGACTGCAAGTCTGTCAAAAGAACTGAAAAAAGGGGCAGTTTGCAAAGGCTTTGATACAAGATAATCACAGAGGTTAAAAGTATATTATTATAACTGTGTTGGTTATGCAAAACTGGGAAATGGGTAATAAAGGGATTATCTATCTTTTAAAACAATAAAAATTCTGGTGTAGACTGTCCCTTTAAGTGTACAGCCAAGTGTAGTGTTCTGCACTTCCATTTCTAACAGGAACTGAAATGCTCACAATTTGAGAATGGAATTACAGCAAAAGAGGACAAAATAAATAATGAAAGTATATTATAGAGGTTTTTTTATATTTACAGTTTATCATTTTATATTACTATTTCAAAGTGTTTAATGTCTCTTTAAAGTGATGGTAAATTAAAAATGTTTTAAAATAATCAGTATATTATAAATTAAGTAGAGAACTAAACCGCTATAATTCTTTAAAATAATTTGACTTTATATGTTATAAAATATAAAGCTTTATTTTCTCCATTGCGTGTCTTTCTCTCCTTCCTATTGAATTTTCTGTTCTGTATAGCAGTGACGTAGAGAGTGGCCCCACCCGCTCTCTACGTAGCAGGCAATGGGGATTCTTATTAGGAAGTTAACACATATGAGTAAGGTTAACAGGAATGAGTGCAGACAGAACTGAGAGACAATTGATTAGGCAGCTTTGCGCATGCTTGTAACTGTGTAACAAGCCCACACGTAAGAAAAAGCATGTTGTATGACTAAGTAGCTGATTGGTTGCCAGTGACAAACATCACACTAAGAAAAAAAAAATTAGATCGAGGGGAGCTGGCAGCAGAATGAGAAGTAAATCTGAAATGAGATGAAAATTAAAATATTTAGAATTAATAATTAAAAAAACCAAGGCACATTTATAATATTTCAAGCATCATTTTTTTCCAAATATGATTTGCTGATCTGCTAACTTTACCATCACTTTGAAGAAAATATACATACAGTCATGTGAAAAAGAAAGTACACCCTTGCATTATATGGTTTTACGTATCAAGACATAATAACAATCATCTTGTCCTTAGCAGGTCTTAAAATTAGGTAAATACAACCTCAGATGAACAATAACACATGACATATTACACCATGTCATGATTTATTTAACAAAAATAAAGCTAAAATGGAGAAGCCATGTGTGAAAAACTAAGTACACCCTTACTGCTTTCATAGGAATTGAGGCTAAGAGGCATATTCAACAATGTGCGAGTGGACAAAGTAGCGCATCATGTCCTCTGCACATTGATAAATGCAGACAGAATACGCTGTCAGCATTTATCATTACACCAGCAGTTCTTGTGAACTGCTGGTGCAATGCCGCCACTGCAGATTCGCGGCCAATCGGCCGCTAGCAGGGGGTGTCAATCAACCCGATTGTATTTGATCGGGTTGATTTCTGTCCGCAGCCTCAGAGCAGGTGGACAAGTTATGGAGCAGCGGTCCTTTAAACATACGGAGCTTGATAAATATGCTCCTAAGTAGCAGCCAGGTTCTACTAATCAAATGCCCTTGATTAAGTGATCATCAGCAAGTGTGACCACCTCTATAAAAGTCGAAGTTTTAGCAGTCTGCTGGTCTGGACCATTCAGGTGTGTGTTAACACAATGACAATGAGGAAAGACATCCCCAATGATCTTAGAAAAGCAATTGTTGCAGCCATCAAACTAAGAAGGGTTATAAGGCCATTTCCAAACAATTTAAAGTCAATCATTCTACAGTGAGAAATATTATTCACAAGTGGAAAACATTCAAGACAGTTGCCAATCTTCCAAGGAGTGGACTTCCAGCAAATTCACCCCAAGGTCAGACCGTGCAATGTTCAAAGAAATTGCAAAAAATCCAAGAGATACATTTCAGACAAGTTCATGACAGTACAATTAGAAAAAGACTGAACAAGTATGGTTTGTATGGATGGGTTGCCAGGAGAAAGCCTCTTCTAAAAAGAACATGGCAGCACGGCTTAGGTTTGCAAAGCTGCATCTGAACATACCACAAGTCTTCTGGAACAATGTGACATGTCCTTTTGACAGACGATACCAAAGTGATGTTTGCCCATAATGTACAGCTCCACATTTGTCGAAACCCAAATACAGCATATCAGCACAAACACCTCATACCAATTATCAAGCATGGCGGGGTAATGATTTGGGCTTCTTTTGCAGTCATAGGACCTGGACACCTTGCAGTCATTGAGTTGACTATGAACTCCTCTGTATACCAAAGTATTCAAATGTGAGGCCATCTGTCCAACAGCTAACGCTTGGTCGAAATTGGGTAATGCAACTGAACAATGATCCCAAGCACGCCAGCAAATCTACAACAGAATGGCTGGGAAAAAAAAAGAATCAATGTGTTGTAATGGCCCAGTCAAAGTCCAGACCTCAACCCAATTGAGATGCTGTGGCGGGACCTTAAGCGAGCTGTGCCCGAAAACCTCAAAAAACTAAAGCAACATTGTGGGCCAAAATTCCTCCACAACGATGTGAGGGGATCTCATTGTGGGTTCAGCACATGCCTGTTGCTGTGCTGCAGTGTTATCATTTTCTAATGGCATTTTTCAGCATAATGAGCTAGAAGAACAGGAATCCACACAGATGATAAAATGCTTTGTAGAGTCAGCTGACTGTGCATCCCTCCAAAAATGCAAGCTTATTGCCTCTGCAATGCCTCGGGTACCACGTTTATTACAAGTTGAAAGTAAGTTTTCGATCATGTGCTAACCAGATGCATGTGAAAAGCAGAAGTTAGAATATTGTGATCTTGTTAACATATTCCCCCATACACTTCAATGGAGACCCTTACTTGCATGCAACCCCAATCACATGTTCTAAAGTGTGCTAACCCGACATAAAATATTAATATTTCACATTCCGATGTTCTTCACATAGAAGAATATGTTCTATTTATTCATAAATATATATATATATATATATATATATATATATATATATATAAAAGCACATGTACTTAGTACTACCCCTATGTGAAGAACATTGGAATGTGAAATATTTACAGTTCAAACACAGTTAACTGCCATATGAATATTGCATAAATACTACCCCTATGTGAAGAACATTGGAATACGAAATATTTACAGTTCAAACACAGTTAACTGCCATATGAATATTGCATATACATTTCCACTTAGGGGTGTACTCACTTTTGTTGCCAATGGTTTAGACATTAATTGCTGTGTGTTGAGTTATTTTATACAGGCTGTACACTCACTACTTTACATTGTATTAAAGTGTCATTTCTTCAGTGTTGTTACATGAAAAGATATAATAAAATATTTACAAAAATGTGAGGGGTGGGGGTGGGCGGTTAACTGCCTAACGAAGCAGAAGCATTTTGCGTTTGCTCTCTGCTTCTTAGCTGTTTAAACATTCTTTTTTGGCAAAAGGAGGCTAATATTTGACCCTACCTTGCTAGATTATCCATTCCAAGGTGAGGACACTCTTTACCTAAGGTTCCTGAGCCCATTGAGTGATTTTCGCTGCTTACACAGGGTCACAGTTTGTGACCTACGCACCAGTAACCCATCTGTAACTGACCTGAGGTACATTCCTGGACTGAAGTTTCCCGCTAGGCTCCCGAGGGTCGGGGATCCGCTCCGGAGCTAAAGGACCAAGATCTGAAGCTTGAAGGCTAACTTACTTCCTAAAGCAAAACACAGGGTGATCGCTACCTCAATGAGGCGCCAAGACCTTATTGATAGCAGCCATCTGACCCCACAGCTACGTGAGACGGATAGTGGCCGCCTGGGAAGGAGCTCCACACTCACCTGCACCACCATCTGTGCGGCCCGGGCACTGTACTCTGCCTTAACAAAGCGCCACAAACGGCCGCCATCTTTCTTCTGGCCTGCTCTCCTTGCTGAGGAATCTGGACACCAGCGGGACTCTGTGCCGTCTTTGCTCTGAAGCACAAGAAAGACTGTTCCTCCCTTTTCCTATACCCAGATCGCTACCTTTGGCCCCGTGTGCTCTGGGGGGCAGGTTTTGTGTAATCTTCTGGTACTATAGCCAGCAATAACAGAGCAGTCCTCACACATTGCTTACTACCTTTTTAACACATACGCCCCCTGAGGAGCCCTAGAGAGGGATCATAGTACTGGCTGGGTTCAACTCAGTTACCTTGTGGCATACATATAAAAAAAGACAACGCTGGTCACCTCATCTGGCTACTGTAAGAGGCCACGCTCCTAAGAGATCTAACATCTGGGCCCATCTCTTTTATTTACCCCCAGAACTGGACACCCACCTTACCTCAAACACACCTGGGGCACTTTGTCCTTTGGATTCAATTACAGAATTCCTGCGCTCACAGAACTGCCATATTTTGTGCTATCCTAAGGCTCTCTAGCCACTCTGCACAATTACTGAGGAGCCCAATCCTGGATCTTTGCCCACAGGGCCTATACACTGAGCTACTGACTTCAGAATTCTCCACAGGCCCTCAGAAGTGTCCTGTAGCCTTAATTCCTGCACCTACAGAAGGAGATATTTATCAGGGTGTTTATACAGTCCACCCTGACCTTAGTATTCCTCTCTTAGGGGTACTCACGCTAATATTAGCTGCTGCGTCTGCTGGGGTGTCTTTGAGGCGCTCCCTCAAGGTGTAGTGTAATTCCTCTGTACGGTTCATATTTCGCTCTCACATTTCCTAGCTACTATTGTTATATCTTAATATTTACGGTATTAGTCTTCCATTCATTTTCTACCTAGTTAGAGCTCCTGTAATCCTTACCCTCACCTCCCCGCTCCTGCCCAGCTGGTCTGGGTGGGTCACAACCTCTCTCCCTTTCCCCTTCCTTTGGGTCGTATCCTCCTTACCCCAAGGTGAGGGTTGAGGTCTAGAATAAGTATAAGTTATAGCCTGTGGTTACTGCTGTAAGTTATATCTGTATGTTATACTTGGTTGTGCTGTCCTGCCTCCACACCGGCTTTTTTTTGTAATCTGTTCGCCCCTACCTGTGGGGCTATGTAGTGGGTTGTCCCTCACCCGATGTGGTAGGTAAGATAGTGGGAAGTTCAGAGTGGTTGCCCTATCCTAACAGCATGAGTATCGTAAAATATATATATATATATATATATATATATATATATATATATTGTTTCAAACTCTTACATGTAACTTGTCACTGTAACTGTCTTTCAACATCAGCCCACTTTGTAACACGGGGCTTGGTTTGCTCGAAGGCTGTGATATTGCTGCTAACCATCAAGGCATTCATCCTGTCTATGCAATGCCTCATACCACTAGGAGACAATCCAAATCTCACACTAAGCCTCAGAAGACAATCTTGGACCACTTCTCGTTACAGGCTCAGCAAGGACCTATCAAGCCACTTTCTGACCAGATGGATCAAGATTCTCAAGATGAGGGCTCCCAGTCTAGTGTTAATTCTAACACAGCCTCCTCTAGATACCTTACAAAGTCTTCTATGCAGAAGATGCTGGCTGCCCAGACCCTATCTATCACGAAGGAGATCCATCGCAGCTCAGCTGAATTACGTAAAGACATATCTGAGATAGATGAACATGTGGATGCTTTGGAGCGCAAGCAAGACGATCTGACCACAGATCATACCAACCTTCTCTCATACTCAGAAGCCTTATCAGATCAGATAACACAGCTGGAATATAAGCTAGCCGACCTTGAAGATAGGTCCCGTAGGAGTAATATCAGATTTAGAGGCATTCCGGAAACAGTTTCACCCTCTGAGTTGCAGGCCTTCCTTTCAGACCTATTTCAAGAACTGCTTGGGACCTTGAGATGTTGCCCAACACCTTTGAGAGGTGTCATAGGACTTGGTTCTTGGCTTTCCCTAGTGAGTACCCTTGGTGTAAGCTAACTTGTTTAACTATTTCTGGTGGTTCCTGGGTTTTTGTTGAAAGTTTAGAGTTAAGCTCATATATCAGTTGCACCTTACTTTGCTGTACTTATATAATTATATTGTTATAGAATGTTTTAAATGTTTAAATATTTCATATCTATCTGGGTCAGACCACTCTGACCTTATTGCTCATATTTTGAATCTTCCCCCCCAAATAAGCCCGTTTCCTGGGCTCAACTTGGTGGATTATTTCCATGTTGTACATGCTCCACCCTTGTCCCCTTCTTCCCTCTCCCTTTATCCTTGGCAGGCCCTGGCATCCCTTTCCTCTTACTCTGGTAAATGGCTCATAGTAATATATATAAAATATAATATAAAATTCCTAACTTATAATGTTAGAGGTTTGAAATCGGCTGGCAAGCGTAGTATTTTCCTTAGATCACTTTCACACTTGAATCCCACCAGACTATATCCAAGACCTTGTAAACACTCACAACTTCCAGAGTAAAAAGGAAAACATCAAGCATCTAGGGATTTACATCTCAAACAACATTGCTCAGCTCATTCATGACAATTACACCCCATTGTTATCTGAAATGCACTCCCTAACCTCCAAGTGGAATCTTCAGGCGGTGTCATGGTTGGGCAGGATTACTGCCCTCAAGATGTCATTCTTCCCTAAATTGACGTATTTGTTTAGGTGCCTTCCACTTTGGCTTCATAGGCACCTGTTAATGCAGTTCCAGAGCGGGTTTTGCAGATACATCTGGCGGGGGAAGCCAGCCAGAGTGGCCCACAAAGTCATGCAATTCCCTAAGTCTTACGGGGGTGTTGCGTCATCCTCCATAATCAGATACTATGAAGCTGCTATGCTCACACATATTTCGCTCTGGGGTATTATCAATCCCACTAGCAAATGGAGCACTTTGGAGCAGGCATCCTTACCCAACCATGTTTATCTGTGGGATCTTATTTGGATCCCTCCTCATTGCCGACGACACCTCTACATCGATAATAAAGTAATTAAGGAATGCTTACTTATTTGGGACAAACTAAGGCATTAGCACCACATCCATCACCCATTCACTGTATCGCGGGCCTTCTTCTAGGCCTCCCTGACTCCCACCCTAAAGCCTGGATTAATCTAGGGCTTACGAGATTCAAGGACCTGTTGGCCCCTCAATCTCCAAACCATTCCCCCCCCCCATCACCCAGCTTGTAGGATCTCAGGTAATCCCCCCAAAGCTACATTTTGAATTTACAAGATTTAAGAGCATACTTAGCTGCTGGGGATTTTCCCCTTCCACTCCCCGCCCTCTGACTACCTGGGAGGCTAGGTGGCAGAGGGGTGGGAAGCTGTTTAGAGCTATGTCCCAACATTACCTGTTAATGGAAGGGGCACTGCCTACAGATAAGGCAGCCCATCTTCTGAAATGGGAAAACATATTGCACACTTCCTTTCCTTCACAGATATGGGCTAGAGCATTTGACCTTACCTCCAAGGCCATTCATTGCACAACTCTATTTGAAACATACTATAAACTTTTATCACACTGGTACTTTACTCCTACGAGACTGTTTAAGCTGGGTCTAATTGCTTCCCAATTGTGCTGGAGGTCTTGCGGCCTCCCAGGTGATTCCCTCCATATTTGGTGGGGATGCCCTAAAGTTAAGTTTTTATGGAGCAGGGTCTTTGCGACCTTGTCAATATTGGGCATCCGGGTTCTTGAGTCTCCGAAGACTGCCCTTCTCCAAATAGGACTTCATCCTCTTCCCAAATACCAAAGTTATTTATGTATTTACCACCGCCACCTACATTATACCTATTAACCCCTAATCTGCCGCCCCCTATACCGCCGCCACCTACATAAACTTATTCACCCCTATCCTGTGGATCCCGGACCCCGCCGCAACTAAATAAATTGTTTAACCCCTAAACGGCCGCTCCCGGCCCCCGCCGCCACCTATATTAAAGTTATTAACCCCTATCCTGCCCCCCATACCACCGCCACCTATATTAAAATTATTACACCTTAAACCTAAGTCTAACACTTACCCTAACCCCACCTAACTTAAATATTATTTTAATAAATCTAAATAATATTACTTGTATTAACTAAATTAATCCTATTTAAAACTAAATACTTACCTGTAAAATAAATCCTAAGATAGCTACAATATAACTAATAATTATATTGTAGCTATTTTAGGATTTATTTTTATTTTACAGGCAACTTTGTATTTATTTTAACTAGGTAGAATAGTTATTAAATAGTTATTAACTATTTAATACCTACCTAGCTAAAATACTTACAAAATTACCTGTAAAATAAATCCTAACTTAAGTTACAATTAAACACTACACTATCATTAAATTAATTAAATAAATTAACTACAGTTACCTAAAATTAAATTAAATAAACTAAACTATAGTACAAAAAACCCACACTAAATTACAGAAAATAAAAAAGAATTACAAGAAGTTTAAACTAATTACACCTAATCTAAGCCCCTTAATAAAATAATAAAGCCCCCCAAAATAAAAAAAATGCTCTACCCTATTCTAAATTACAAAGTAACCAGCTCTTTTACCAGCCCTTAAAAGGGCTTTTTGCAGGGCATTGCCCCAAAGTAATCAGCTCTTTTACCTGTAAAAAAAAATACAAACCCCCCAACATTAAAACCCACCACCCACATACCCCTACTCTAACCCACCCAAACCCCCCTTGAAAAAAACCTAATACTAACCCCCTGAAGATCACCCTACCTTGAGTCGTCTTCACCCAACCGAGCCAAAATCTTTATCCAAGTGGCGCAGAAGAGGTCCTCCATCCAGCAGAAGTCTGCATCCAGGCGGCGTCTTCAATCTTCATCCATCCGGAGCGGAGCCATCTTCCAAGGAGCCGACGCGGAGCCATCCTCTTCAACCGACGACTGAACGACGAATGAAGGTTCCTTTAAGGGACGTCATCCAAGATGGCATCCCTCAAATTCCGATTGGCTGATAGGATTCTATCAGCCAATCGGACTTAAGGTAGGAAAAATCTGATTGGCTGATTCAATCAACCAATCAGATTGAAGTTCAATCCGATTGGCTGATCCAATCAGCCAATCGAATTGAGCTCGCATTCTATTGGCTGTTCCGATCAGGATGGCTCCGTGTCGGCTCCTTGGAAGATAGCTCCGCTCCGGATGGATGAAGATTGAAGACGCCGCCTGGATGAAGACTTCTGCTGGATGGAGGACCTCTTCTACGCCACTTGGATGAAGATTTCAGCTCGGCTGGGTGAAGACGACTCAAGGTAGGGAGATCTTCAGGGGGTTAGTGTTAGGTTTTTTTAAGGGGGGTTTGGGTGGGTTAGAGTAGGGGTATGTGGGTGGTGGGTTTTAATGTTGGGGGGGTTGTATTTCTTTTTACAGGTAAAAGAGCTGATTACTTTGGGGCAATGCCCCGCAAAAAGCCCTTTTATGGGATGTTAAAAGAGCTGGTTACTTTGTAATTTAGAATAGGGTAGGGCATTTTTTTATTTTGGGGGGCTTTATTATTTTATTAGGGGGTTAGATTAGGTGTAATTAGTTTAAACTTCTTGTAGTTCTTTTTTATTTTCTGTAATTTAGTTTTTTGTTTTTTTTGTAATATAGTTTATTTAATTTAATTTTAGGTAATTGCAGTTAATTTATTTAATTAATTTAATGATAGTGTAGTGTTAGGTTTAATTGTAACTTAGGTTAGGATTTATTTTACAGGTAATTTGGTAATTATTTTAACTAGGTAGCTATTAAATAGTTATTAACTATTTAATAGCTATTGTACCTAGTTAAAATAAATACAAAGTTGGGGGGCGGAGCCAGCAGCCTAAGGGGAAAGACGTGCTCTAACTGAGCTCCTGAAGCCTGGGTCCTAGAACGTTGATTTTTTATACCCCAAGTACCTATATCTTTTCCCTAAACTGCTCCTAGAATGGAGGTTCCCTCCACACATCTCATTCTTTTGCTGAGAGACATGTTGGAAAGAGCTGACGGCCAATTTAACAGAGTGAGGTCTGTCCTCCTGGAGCTGCGCAGCCAAGATGGAGTAGACTCCTTGCTCTGCTCAGACACCCACATGGCTGGCCAGATTGAGGACTCGCAACCTTCCCGACATTCTACTGACCGATCGCAGAGCGAACTGCCCAGATGGAGTCCGATCAGCGATCCACCTGCTCTTACCAGAGGGGACCCGGTGCAGCAGCATACAGATAAGCAGCTCCACATGGCAGCTGATATTTCACAACCAGGGGTATTCCCCCAGAGCAAGGCTATACGGCGTTTGTTACCCTCTCTCAATTTTCACTTAAGCCTGCTCAGCATATTTCGGCAGGAGAAATACAGAGAATTCCGGAACAGCAAGGGGCAGATGAGCCCTATCAAATATGGTGATCCTCATACCGGAACCGTCACGCAAAGCGGACTTTCACTACATCCGGCATTCGTCCTTCCCGCAAGTCACCAAATAAAAGCTGGAGTGGTGTGAATTTAGTGGATGTGTGTTACTGAAGCCTTAACTACCCGCTCCAATGACAGGCTTTCACTCGGCAGTAACTTCTGGAGATTAACTTAAGGTGTATGCTGCAGACGGTAACACAACTCTAAAGTGCTCTGTTTATTTTCTCCAAGACATTGTATGCGCTTTTTGGCAGAATCTTCAGCTATTTACCAGGCCCACAGTCTACTGTTAATGAAGACATACTATATATGTTTGATGTGATGTCTCTTGGGCACTGGCTATGTTTCTTTCTTTAATTTACTGGGAGCAAGTTTCTCTATACAAATAAATCTTCTGTGACTATCTAACTGATGAACATAATTGAATCCTTACAACTGCTGGAACTGTCCTGCTACATAAATACTGCAGCTGCTGCTTTTACCATTATTTTGCTACCTCCTCAAATGTTATATGATACTCTATATTTTCTGTCATACTCCATTTCTGCTAGTGGCCAAATCTAATAAGTAACACCTGGATAAGCTCATATACAGCTTGTTTCTCTATTTTGCAGGTCATAAATTTAATTTATACGAAATCTAATGCTCAGATATTCCAATGTTATAGTGAAGTACTTCTTTCTAGATGGGTTCAGTTTGATTGTTAGCCTAACCTAGCAAAATAAGGTCAGGAAATTTCCCATCCTTTTGTATATTATGTACTAGCTCGCTATCCGTTAATGTTTGAGTTTTTTAGTGTAAATGTCTCCATTATATATTTCGTATGGCGACAATCACCGTTTAGATAAGCATGAGTGAAGTACATTATAATCCACTTTGAGTATGACTTATTAATTCCTTTTAGAATACCAGTTGTATCACATTATTGAAAATGCATGGTTCAGTTGCATGCTACTTAAAATGGCCTGGTGTTTAAAAAAAAAAAAAAAAATCTAGTCTACTTGTCCAACTACTATGACCCTAACTACCCTTACTAGGGAGTGAATGAGTTCTATTATATGTACAATGTGCTCACTTACATGTCCTAGACTCCAAAAGATCGCGTGTTTCACAATTTAGCTAGTTTATAAACAAGTTTATAGTCACTTTGTAGTGAAACAGAAATAATATGCTCCTATATCTGCTTATATCATTTTTATATGTTGTTCTGTATGGTAGGGGACTTGTTGTTTTTAGTGGGACTGCTTGTATTTTTACTGTTATATATATGTAGTGCTCTGTTACAAGCGCTATACCTACAGATTGTATTTAAGGTTACTAAGCTCTGACTACTGTAGATGTAGCAGATTAGTATTATGCCTTTCTATGTGAGGAGGTAGTCTTCTAGGTACTTATATGTGTAGTAGTTGCTCATGTGTGGTTTAGTTATAACAGACCATCATCCTAGTAACCCTTTTATATAGTCACTTAAAGCTTTGAGCTTCACACTTCAACCTCCCACAGTTTAGCAGAGAACATATTAAGGGTAATAATGCAGATATATTTAAGTATTGCCTAAGAACTTAGGAAATATGGCATAGACCTATCAATATTGGGTTCAAAAGCTTTCTAATAAGTAACAGTTAGATAAGCTCATATACAGCTTGTTTCTTTATTTTGCAGGTCATAAATTTAATTTATACGAAGATCTAATGCTCAGATATTCCAATGTTATAGTGGAGTACTTCTTTCTAGAAGGGTTCAGTTTGATTGTTAGCCTATCCTAGCAAAATATGGTCAGGGAATTTCCCAACCTATTGTATTATATGTACTAGCTCACTATCTGTTAATGTTTGAGTTTTCTTAATGTAAATGTCTCCATTATATATTTCGTACGGCAACAATCACCGTTTAGATAAGCACGAGTGAAGTACATTATAAACTCAAAGTCACTTAATGCTTTGAGTTTCACACTTCAACCTCCCACAGTTTAGCAGAGAACATATTGAGTGTAATAATGCAGAGATATTCAAGTATTTAAATATTGCCTATGAACTTGGGAAATATGGCATTGACCTATCACTATCGGGTTCAAAAGCTCTCTAGGTTGCATGTGTTGGCCTTGGTGTTAGCCTCTATTGTTATACTATGACTGTGAAATATTTGCCTACTGTAAATAATGATCCAGTTTGGTTAATGTTTCATGTTCTGATATAATGTATGTGTTCCCAAGTTATATTTTTATATTTTTAAAATCTACTGCGTGAAAATCTAACTAAATAGATAGTCTTGCCCTACATTACTAAGTGACTTCCCTTCCCTGGCTAGCCTAGATGTGATTGTAGTTTTTGCATACTATTGATACCCAATCCTAACATATGCTATCATAACCCTATGGCCTACTCCCTACTTTATCCCCCTATAATTATAAAACGCCCATATTACCAGAGCCTTATATCCCATCTAAGTTGAGGAATTAGTGAAACATGCATTATCTGTTTACCTATAGATTATTTAACCTTCATATATACCCCCACTATGTATGTGCATAGCTAACAATAAGTGGATAGTTAACTCAGCTTCATGGTCCATTTAATCTCCTTCATTGGCAGGTCTAAAAGCCCCCTCCAAGTTCCCTAAAATATTGTTATATATATATATATGGCTCCACCCTCCACCCTTTCCCTCCTATAGATAGCGGTGCTTACCCGCTGAATATCCCCTTTCCCCTTGTCTACATACGTACTCACGCTCCTTTTTGAAGTTCCTAAGGAGCTAGACTTCTGACCATCAGATATCTTTTATTTTGTATACTCTTGGTCCATGGGGCCTAAGACTATGTTTCTAACTGGTCAGTTATACATGATATATTATTGAAAAATTGAGGTCTCATTAGCCTTTAGTCAATGTATTATATAGATGTTGAAATGTTTTGGTTACTTATGTTTGTATCCTGCTCTTTTGACAAAAAGGTGTATTGTGTTTTATGTATATTTTATGCAAATACCTCAATAAAAAAATTATTTTAAAAAAAAAATAAATACAAAGTTGCCTGTAAAATAAAAATAAATCCTAAAATAGCTACAATATAATTATTAGTTATATTGTAGCTATCTTAGGGTTTATTTGATAGGTAAGTATTTATTTTTAAATAGGAATAATTTAGTTAATAATAGTAAGTTTTATTTAGATTTATTAAAATAATACTAAAGTTAGGGGGGTGTTAGTGTTAGACTTAGTTTTAGGGGTTAATAAGTTTTATATAGGTGGCGGCGGTATAGGGGGTCAGGATAGGGGTTAATAAGTTTAATATAGGTTGCGGCTGGGTCCGGGAGCGGCGGTTTAGGGGTTAATGAGTTTAATGTAGTTGGCGGTCGTGTAGTGGGGGGCAGGATATGGGTTAATAAATGTAATGTAGGTGGCAGTGGGCTTCGGGTGCGGCGGTTTAGGGGGTTAAACAATTTATTTAGTTGCGGCGGGGTCCGGGATCCGCAGGATAGGGGTTAATAACTTGAATATAGGTGGCGGCGGTGTAGTGGGGGGCAGGATAGGGGTTAATAGGTATAATGTAGGTGGCGGCGGTTTAGGGGTTAATACATTTATTATAGTTGTGGCGGGGTCCAGGAGCGGCGGTTTAGGGGGTAATAACTTTATTTAGGTGCGGGGGGCTCCGGGAGTGGCGGTTTAGGGGGTAAAACTGTAGTTTAGTGTGGGTGCTTAGTGACAGGCTAGCAAGAAAGCTGCGAAGAAGTCAATGAGCAGTGAGATCGATGACTGTCAGTTAAAAACAGTCCGCTGCTCATCGCACCGTACTTGGTGCGCTGCTTCTTGACAGCTTTTTTTATAACTTTGGCGAACGTATTCAGGTCTGCGGCGGCATTGGTAGGCGAGCTTAGGCGAGCGTATTGGGCCAGCGAATGCAGGTAAGTAGACGGCTTCATAACTAGAGGCCATTGAATCCACTTTAAAACCCATGGTAACCTCATAAATCACTGTAACATATAAAGATCTAGTTTCCATTTATTTGGTAAAAGTTTGGAATCTGATGGTAATAAAACATTTATCTCCATTAAAGTCTATGGAGAAATTTTATGTTACCACCAGTTTCCAAATGTTATCACCTCAATGGAAACTAGGACAAAGTCTGGTGATTTCTGTCTTTCCTGGTGCACCAATACTTTTGGGGTAACCAGAATTTTTATTTTCCTCTATAAATCAATGACTTTTTTCATGAATATAAAGTGTTTTTCTTACTATTTCGATACTTCTCTTTGCATTTCAAGTCTACAGTTTTACTATGCCTGATTGAACATTATGATCTGGTTGTTACAGAGCTGAGGATACTTGCATATAACAATAAATTAAAAACTTAGGAAATTCAGAAACCAATAAAGGTGAGGATAGACAAATCTAGGCCATGCAAAAATGTGTGTGTGTGTGGAGGTGAGGGGGAGGGGAAACCACCAGTGCTTCAATCTAGGCTACATTTAAATAGAAAGTACTTAACCATTTTGTTTCTGACTTAACACTTCTAAGATTAAACACAGCTAATAGTACTGTGCAAAAGTATTATAATAATTCATAGATATTGTTATTATAAATACATTTGGATATGAAAAAATGTAAAAAAAAACAAAAAACGTATATCTCTATCTATCTATCTATCTATCTATCTATCTATCTATATATATATATATATATATATATATATATATATATTAATATTGCCTACGTAAAAAAATTAAGATAGATATGTTAAGAAAAGAAAAAAATGCTGCTTGTTTATCCACAAAGGCTATCTAATTTGTTACTTAAAAAGGAACTATAAAATATCACAATTTAAATGAAGGTTTTTACCAGTGGAGCGATATTTATTGCTCCCGCTCGCGCGTTAACTCTGCTAGAAGTAAGCTTTTTGCGTGTGTCGGGTAGTGCTGGTATTACAAGTTGAAAGTAAAAAGCTAACCCGAACTTCGAATATCGTGACCGCATTAACCTATTCCCCAATAGACTTCAATGAAGCTCAAAAAGTGGGGGGGTAAATGAACACCCTACTCGCGCACAAACCAGATCGCATTTTCTCAAGTGCGTTAACCCGACATGAAAAACAGAATTTATGCTTACCTGATAAATTACTTTCTCCAACGGTGTGTCCGGTCCACGGCGTCATCCTTACTTGTGGGATATTCTCTTCCCCAACAGGAAATGGCAAAGAGTCCCAGCAAAGCTGGTCACATGATCCCTCCTAGGCTCCGCCCACCCCAGTCATTCGACCGACGGACAGGAGGAAATATATATAGGAGAAACCATATGATACCGTGGTGACTGTAGTTAGAGAAAATAATTCATCAGACCTGATTAAAAAACCCGGGCGGGCCGTGGACCGGACACACCGTTGGAGAAAGTAATTTATCAGGTAAGCATAAATTCTGTTTTCTCCAACATTGGTGTGTCCGGTCCACGGCGTCATCCTTACTTGTGGGAACCAATACCAAAGCTTTAGAACACGGATGAAGGGAGGGAGCAAATCAGGTCACCTAAACGGAAGGAACCACAGCTTGCAAAACCTTTCTCCCAAAAATAGCCTCCGAAGAAGCAAAAGTATCAAATTTGTAAAATTTGGCAAAAGTGTGCAGTGAAGACCAAGTCGCTGCCTTACATATCTGGTCAACAGAAGCCTCGTTCTTGAAGGCCCATGTGGAAGCCACAGCCCTAGTGGAGTGAGCTGTGATTCTTTCAGGAGGCTGCCTTCCGGCAGTCTCATAAGCCAATCGGATAATGCTTTTAAGCCAAAAGGAAAGAGAGGTAGAAGTCGCTTTTTGACCTCTCCTTTTACCAGAATAAACAACAAACAAGGAAGATGTTTGTCTGAAATCTTTAGTAGCCTCTAAATAGAATTTTAGAGCACGGACTACGTCCAAATTGTGTAACAAACGTTCCTTCTTTGAAACTGGATTCGGACACAAAGAAGGTACAACTATCTCCTGGTTAATATTTTTGTTAGAAACAACTTTCGGAAGAAAACCAGGCTTAGTACGCAAAACCACCTTATCTGCATGGAACACCAGATAGGGCGGAGAACACTGCAGAGCAGATAACTCTGAAACTCTTCTAGCAGAAGAAATTGCAACTAAAAACAAAACTTTCCAAGATAGTAACTTAATATCTATGGAATGTAAAGGTTCAAACGGAACCCCTTGAAGAACTGAAAGAACTAGATTTAGACTCCAGGGAGGAGTCAAAGGTCTGTAAACAGGCTTGATCCTAACCAGAGCCTGAACAAATGCTTGAACATCTGGCACGGCTGCCAGTCTTTTGTGAAGTAAAACAGATAAAGCAGAGATCTGTCCCTTTAGAGAACTTGCAGATAATCCTTTCTCCAAACCTTCTTGTAGAAAGGATAGAATCTTAGGAATTTTTATCTTGTTCCATGGGAATCCTTTGGATTCACACCAACAGATATATTTTTTCCATATTTTATGGTAAATTTTTCTAGTTACAGGCTTTCTAGCCTGAATCAGAGTATCTATTACAGAATCTGAAAACCCACGCTTTGATAAAATCAAGCGTTCAATCTCCAAGCCGTCAGTTGGAGGGAAACCAGATTCGGATGTTCGAATGGACCCTGAACAAGAAGGTCCTGTCTCAAAGGTAGCTTCCATGGTGGAGCCGATGACATATTCACCAGGTCTGCATACCAAGTCCTGCGTGGCCACGCAGGAGCTATCAAGATCACCGAGGCCCTCTCCTGATTGATCCTGGCTACCAGCCTGGGAATGAGAGGAAACGGTGGGAATACATAAGCTAGGTTGAAGGTCCAAGGTGCTACTAGTGCATCTACTAGAGTCGCCTTGGGATCCCTGGATCTGGACCCGTAGCAAGGAACCTTGAAGTTCTGACGAGACGCCATCAGATCCATGTCTGGAATGCCCCATAATTGAGTTATTTGGGCAAAGATTTCCGGATGGAGTTCCCACTCCCCCGGATGGAATGTCTGACGACTCAGAAAATCCGCTTCCCAATTTTCCACTCCTGGGATGTGGATCGCAGACAAGTGGCAGGAGTGATCCTCCGCCCATTGAATTATCTTGGTCACTTCTTTCATCGCCAGGGAACTCCTTGTTCCCCCCTGATGATTGATATATGCAACGGTCGTCATGTTGTCTGATTGAAACCTTATGAATTTGGCCTTTGCTAGTTGAGGCCAAGCTCTGAGAGCATTGAATATCGCTCTCAGTTCCAGAATGTTTATCGGGAGAAGAGACTCTTCCCGAGACCATAGACCCTGAGCTTTCAGGGATTCCCAGACCGCGCCCCAGCCCACTAGACTGGCGTCGGTCGTGACAATGACCCACTCTGGTCTGCGGAAGCTCATTCCCTGTGACAGATTGTCCAGGGTCAGCCACCAACGGAGTGAATCTCTGGTCTTTTGATCTACTTGAATCATCGGAGACAAGTCTGTATAATCCCCATTCCACTGTCTGAGCATGCACAGTTGAAATGGTCTTAGATGAATTCGTGCAAAAGGAACTATGTCCATTGTTGCAACCATCAATCCTATTACTTCCATGCACTGCGCTATGGAAGGACGAGGAACAGAATGAAGTACTTGACAAGAGCTTAGAAGTTTAGATTTTCTGACCTCTGTCAGAAAAATCCTCATTTCTAAGGAATCTATTATTGTTCCCAAGAAGGGAACTCTTGTTGACGGGGACAGAGAACTTTTTTCTTTGTTCACCTTCCATCCGTGAGATCTGAGAAAGGCTAGGACGATGTCCGTATGAGCCTTTGCTTTTGACAGGGACGACGCTTGAATTAGGATGTCGTCCAAGTAAGGTACTACTGCAATGCCCCTTGGTCTTAGAACCGCTAGAAGGGACCCTAGTACCTTTGTGAAAATCCTTGGAGCAGTGGCTAATCCGAATGGAAGTGCCACAAACTGGTAATGCTTGTCCAGAAAAGCGAACCTTAGGAACTGATGATGTTCCTTGTGGATAGGAATATGTAGGTACGCATCCTTTAAATCCACGGTAGTCATAAATTGACTTTCCTGGATGGTGGGTAGGATCGTTCGAATAGTTTCCATTTTGAACGATGGTACCCTGAGAAATTTGTTTAGGATCTTCAGATCCAAAATTGGTCTGAATGTTCCCTCTTTTTTAGGAACTATGAACAGATTGGAATAAAATCCCATTCCTTGTTCTCTTATTGGAACTGGATGTATCACTCCCATCTTTAACAGGTCTTCTACACAATGTAAGAATGCCTGTCTCTTTATTTGGTTTGAAGATAAGTGAGACCTGTGGAACCTTCCCCTTGGGGTAGTTCCTTGAATTCCAGGAGATAACCTTGAGAAACTATTTCTAGCGCCCAAGGATCCTGAACATCTCTTGCCCAAGCCTGAGCAAAGAGAGAGAGTCTGCCCCCCACTAGATCCGGTCCCGGATCGGGGGCTATCCCTTCATGCTGTTTTGGTAGCAGTGGTAGGCTTCTTGGCCTGCTTACCCTTGTTCCAGCCTTGCATTGGTTTCCAGGCTGGTTTGGGTTGTGAAGTATTACCCTCTTGCTTAGAGGATGCAGAATTAGAGGCTGGTCCGTTTCTGCGAAAGGGACGAAAATTAGGCTTATTTTTAGCCTTAAAAGACCTATCCTGTGGGAGGGCGTGGCCCTTTCCCCCAGTGATGTCTGAAATAATCTCTTTCAAATCTGGTCCAAATAATGTTTTACCTTTGAAAGGAATGTTAAGCAATTTTGTCTTGGAAGACACATCCGCTGACCAAGACTTTAGCCAAAGCGCTCTGCGCGCCACGATAGCAAACCCTGAATTTTTCGCCGCTAATCTAGCTAATTGCAAAGCGGCATCTAAAACAAAAGAGTGAGCCAATTTAAGTGCTTGAACTCTGTCCATAACCTCCTCATACGAAGATTCTTTACTGAGCGACTTTTCTAGTTCCTCGAACCAGAAACACGCTGCCGTAGTGACAGGAACAATGCATGAAATTGGTTGTAGAAGGTAACCTTGCTGTACAAAAATCTTTTTAAGCAAACCCTCTAATTTTTTATCCATAGGATCTTTGAAAGCACAACTATCTTCGATAGGAATAGTAGTGCGTTTGTTTAGAGTAGAAACCGCCCCCTCGACCTTGGGGACTGTCTGCCATAAGTCCTTTCTGGGGTCGACTATAGGAAATAATTTCTTAAATATAGGGGGGGAACAAAAGGTATGCCGGGCTTTTCCCACTCTTTATTTACTATGTCCGCCACCCGCTTGGGTATAGGAAAAGCGTTGGGGGGCACCGGAACCTCTAGGAACTTGTCCGTCTTACATAATTTCTCTGGAATGACCAAATTGTCACAATCATCCAGAGTAGATAACACCTCCTTAAGCAGTGCGCGGAGATGTTCTAATTTAAATTTAAATGTCACAACATCAGGTTCAGCTTGATGAGAAATTTTTCCTGAATCTGAGATTTCTCCATCAGACAAAACCTCCCTCATGGCCCCTTGAGATTGGTGTGAGGGTATGTCAGAACAGTTATCATCAGCGCCCTCTTGCTCTTCAGTGTTTAAAACAGAGCAATCGCGCTTTCTCTGATAAGTAGGCATTTTGGATAAAAGATTTGCTATGGAGTTATCCATTACAGCCGTTAATTGTTGCATGGTAATAAGTATTGGCGCACTAGATGTACTAGGGGCCTCCTGTGTGGGCAAAACTGGTGTAGACACAGTAGGGGATGATGTAGTATCATGTTTACTCCCCTCATTTGAGGAATCATCTTGGGCAATATCATTATCTGTGGCATTACTGTCCTTACTTTGTTTGGACACTATGGCACAATTATCACATAAATTTAAATGGGGAGACACATTGGCTTTCATACATATAGAACATAGCTTATCTGATGGTACAGACATGTTAAACAGGCTTAAACTTGTCAACAAAGCACAAAAAACGTTTTAAAATAAAACCGTTACTGTCTCTTTAAATTTCAAACTGAAAACACTTTATTACTGAATATGTGAAAAAGTATGAAGGAATTGTTGAATACGGAGCCGTTTTTAAATTTGACCCCTATACAGTCCCAGCTATATGCTTTGCTGAGACCCAACCAAGCCCAGAGGGGAATACGATACCAAATGACGCCTTCTAGAAGCTTTTTTAATGATTCTTAGATCCTCACACATGCATCTGCATGCCTTGCTCTCCAAAAACAACTGCGCAGTAATGGCGCGAAAATGAGGCTCAGTCTATAACTAGAAAGGCCCCCAGACTAAAAAAGGTGTCCAACACAGTGCCTGCCGTTTTTTAAACGTTCCCCAAGATTATAATGCCAATTATTAGCTAGAATCTGCATAATATGCCCCAATAAAGCAATCGTTTTAGCCCATAAAAATGTCTACCAGTTTTTAAGCCCTTTTTTAAGCCCTTTATTCTTTTATGTTTGACTAAGAAAATGGCTTACCGGTCCCCATGAGGGGAAATGACAGCCTTCCAGCATTACATGGTCTTGTTAGAAATATGGCTAGTCATACCTTAAGCAGAAAAGTCTGCTAACTGTTTCCCCCAACTGAAGTTACTTCATCTCAACAGTCCTGTGTGGAAACAGCAGTCGATTTTAGTTACTGTCTGCTAAAATCATCTTCCTCTTACAAACAGAAATCTTCATCCTTTTCTGTTTCAGAGTAAATAGTACATACCAGCACTATTTTAAAATAACAAACACTTGATAGAAGAATAAAAACTACATTTATTCTGGGGGTGGGCGGAGCCTAGGAGGGATCATGTGACCAGCTTTGCTGGGACTCTTTGCCATTTCCTGTTGGGGAAGAGAATATCCCACAAGTAAGGATGACGCCGTGGACCGGACACACCAATGTTGGAGAAATCCTGAATATTTCACATTCTAGTGTTCTTCACATAGAAGAATATGTTCTATTTATTCATAAATATATATTTCTCTCTCTCTCTCTCTCTATATATATATATATATATATATATATATATATATATATCTTTACCAATATATAGTACAGTTGAGTGCAACTGTACTTTTAAATTTATTTTGTGGAACTTTTTTGTTGCACAAAACAGTTAATCAGAGCTCTGAGGTTGCGGTAATCATTCTAGCGAAAATTGCAATTACCCTCACAAGTTTGCATTTACTTTCAATGAGTGCAAATATCTGCAATAAACCCAATATCACTCTCGCACAACTGTTAGTGCTCCACTCATAATCTGGCCCTGAGTTTCTTAAATCTTTTATAATCTACTAGTCGATAAGCCTGCCCAGAGGGCAGTCTAATTATTTTTTTAAACTACAGATGTAGAAACAACCTATTTTGTAACTCTTCTTTTATATAAATATTTAAGCTACAGGTGTAGCAATTCTATAATTTTAATGGACTACTGTCTTAAAGGGCCATAATACCCAAATGTTTAAACACTTGAAAGTGATGCAGCATAGCTGTAAAAAGCTGATTAGAAAATATCACTTGAACATCTCTATGTAAAAAAGAAAGATATTTTACCTCAAAAGTTCCTCAGTAGCCACCTCCCATTGTAAAGGATTTCTAAGCAGCATTTTAGTGTGTTTGTCCTGGGACATCTGAAGGGACTAGCATTGTGCACTCTCATATTATTTCACCAATCAGGTAAAGGAAGCTTACTATGAAATCTCATGAGAGTTAAGTGAAATCTCATGAGATCACAGTAAGAGTTCATGACCTCAGCACTGCTGATGCTGATTGGCTGCTGTTCATTTCTTCATTTTTTTTTTTCATTTTTTTACCTGCAGCTGGGAGCAGCTGAGTATAACTTTTTACACAGAACTTACTCTGCTGAGCTGAGGAAATTGTGAGGTAAAATATCTTCCTTTTTTTACATAGAGATGCTCAGGTGATATTTTCCTGTCAGCTTTTTACAGTTATACTGCATCAGTTTCAAGTGATTTAGCATATGAGTATTATGTCCCTTTAAATATATAAAAAATATTTTCTATTTAATAAACTACAGATATAGCCACACTCTATTTGGACAAACTACTGTCCTAAATAAATGCAAAATTACTTCTCTTTAAATAGATAGAATTCTATCAGCCAATCGGAATTAAGGTAGAAAAAATCCTCATGGATGATGCAACAGCCAATAGAATGCCAGCTCAATCCTATTGGCTGATTGGATCAGCCAACAGGATTCAACCAACAGGATTTTTCTACCTTAATTCCGATTGGCTGATAGAATTCTATCAGCCAATCGGAATTGAAGGGAAGCCATCTTGGATGACATCTTTTAAAGGAACCTTCATTCAGTGTTAGCCATCGGAAGGAAGAGGATGCTCCGCGTGGGATGTCTTGAAGATGGACCCGCTCCGCGCCGGATGGATGAAGATAGAAGATGCCGTCTGGATGAAGACTTCTGCCCATCTGGAGGACCACTTCGCCCGGCTTGGATGAAGACTTCTCCCGGCTTCGTTGAGGACTTCGGCCCGGTTGGATGAAGACTTCTCCCGGTAAGGTGATCTTAAAGGAGTTAGTGTTAGGTTGAGGACCTCTTCTGCCCGGCTTGGATGAAGACTTCTGCCCATCTGGAGGACCACTTCTGCCTGGTTGGGTGAAGACGTCTCATGGTAGGGTTTTTTTAAGGGGGTATTGGGTGGGTTTTAGATTAGGGTTGGTTGTGTGGGTGGTGGGTTTTAATGTTGGGGGGGATTTGTAATTTTTTTTTACAGGTAAAAGAGCTGATTACTTTGGGGCAATGCCTCGCAAAAGGCCCTTTTAAGGGCTATTTGTAATTTAGTGTAGGGTACGGCTTTTTTATTTTATTTTGGGGGGGCTTTTTTATTTTGTTAGTGGGATTAGATTAGGTGTAATTAGTTTTAAAATCTTGTAATTTGTTTATTATTTTCTGTACTTTAGTGTTTGTTTTTTTTGTACTTTAGCTAATTTTATTTAATTGTATTTAATTTAGGGAATTAATTTAATTATAGTGTAGTGTTAGGTGTTTTATTTTACAGGTACTTTTTGTATTTATTTTAGCTAGGTAGTTATAAAATAGTTAATAACTATTTAATAACTATTCTACCTAGTTAAAATAAATACAAACTTGCATGTAAAATAAAAATAAAACTTGAGATAGCTACAATGTAACTATTAGATATATTGTAGCTATTTTAGGGTTTATTTTACAGGTAAGTATTTAGTTTTAAATAGGAATAATTTAGTTAATGATAGGAATTTTATTTAGATTTATTTAAATTATATTTAAATTAGGGGGGTTAGGATTAGGGTTAGACTTAGGTTTAGGGGTTAATAAATTCAGAATAGTGGCGGCGATGTTGGGGTGGCAGATTAGGGGTTAATAAATATAATGTAGGTGGTGGCGATGTCGAGGATGGCAGATTAGGGGTTAATAAGTGTAGTTAGGTGGCTGGGACATTGGGACGGCAGATTAGGGGTTAATAAATATAATGTAGGTGGCGGCGATGTTGGGGGCAGCAGATCAGGGGTTCATAAGTATAATGTAGGTGGTGGCGGTGTCCGGAGCGGCAGATTAGGGGTTAATAGTTATAATGTAGGTGTCGGCGATGTCGAGGGCGGCAGATTAGGGATTAATAAGTGTAAGATTAGGGGTGTTTAGACTCTGGGTTCATGTTAGGGTGTTAGGTGTAAACATAAATCAATAGGAATCATAGGAATCAATGGGGCTGCGTTAAGGAGTTTTACGCTGCTTTTTTGCAGGTGTTAGACTTTTTTTTCAGCCAGCCCTCCTCGTTGATTCCTATGGGGAAATCGTGCACAAGCACGTTACACCAGCTCACCGCTAACGTAAACAGCGCTGGTAACTTCTTGTCTGGTTTCTAAAAACCCATAATACCAGCGCTGTCTGTAAGTGAGCGGTGAGCATAAACTGCTTGTTAGCACCGCACAGCCTCTAACGCAAAACTCGTAATCTAGGTGTAAATTATTTAAAGTGTCAGTATGTACATTATATATATATATATATATATATTTATTACAAATGCTTATTATAGTATTGTCAGTGTCTACATTATTTATACAGTCACTGTGCATTGTGACTGTATAAATAATGTGTAGACTGAGCCGCCTCCCAATAATAAACCTAACAGTTCTTTACCTATATTTCCGCCATCCCCAAAAAAATCGCAAGTGAAAATAAAATGAATAACTCCTTAACCGTCAACCACCCACATTGCAATGAACCTAATAAACCTATTAACCCCTAAACCCCAAAACCCCCACATCACAATAAACCTAATTACCCTATTAACCCCTAAACCGCAAATCCCCCACATCGCAATAAACATTATTAGCCTATTAACTCCTAAACCGCAAACCCCCCACATCGCAATAAACCTAATTAACTTATTAACCCCTTAAACCACCAAAACCCACAACGCAAATAACTATTTAAATAACTAAGCACCCTAACCTAACACCCCCTTAAATCAACCCAAATTTCCTAAACTAATAAATTCTAAAGTTACAAAAATAAATAAAACTGACGGCTAGATTACGAGTTGTGCGTTAGGCTTAAAAAGCAGCGTTGGCCGGTCCCAACGCAGCTTTTTAACGCCCGCTGGTATTACGAGTCTTGAAGGTACAGGTGTACCGCTCACTTTTTTGTCCAGACTCGGAAATACCGCAAATCCACTTACGTCAATTGCGTATCCTATATTTTCAATGGGACTTGCATAGCGCCAGTATCACGAGTCTGACCAAAAGTGAGCGGTAGACCCTCTCCTGTCAAGACTGGTACCACATTTTAAAGTCAGTAGTTAAGAGTTTTACACTACAACGCTGTAGCATAAAACTCTTAACTAAAGTGCTAAAAAGTACACTAACACCCATAAACTACCTATTAACCCCTAAACCGAGGCCCCCCATATCTCAAACACTAAAATAAATATTTTAACCCCTAATCTGCCAAACCGGACATCGCCGCCACTAGAATAAATATATTAACCCCTAAACCGCCTTACTCCCGCATCACAAACACTAGTTAAATATTATTAGCCCCTAATCTGCCGCCCACAACGTCGCCGCCACTATATTAAAGTCTAACCCTAACCCTAACCCCCCTAACTTAAATATAATTACAATAAATCTAAATAAAATGAATACAATTACCTATATAATTCCTATTTAAAACTAAATACTTACCTATAAAATAAACCATAAGCTAGAGACAATATAACTAATAGTTACATTGTAGCTATCTTAGGGTTTATTTTTATTTTACAGGCAACTTTGTATTTAACTACCTAGTTAAAATAAAGACAAATTTACCTGTAAAATAAAACCTAACCTAAGTTACACTAACACCTAACACTACACTATAATTAAATACATTTACTAAATTAAAAACAATTAATTACAATTAAATAAAATTATCTAAAGTACGAAAAAAACCAAACTCTAAATTACAGAAAATAATAAAATAATTACAAGATTTTTAAACTAATTACACCTACTAATTACACCTACTCTAATCCCCATAACAAAATAAAAAATAAAAACCAAAATAAAACAAAGCACTACCCTACACTAACTTACAAATAGCCCTTAAAAGGGCCTTTTGCGGGGCATTGCCCCAAAGTATTCAGCTCTCTTACCTGTACAAAAAAAGTATAAATACCCCCCCAACATTAAAACTCACCCCCGACACAACCAACCCTACTCTAAAACCGACCCAATCCCACCTTAAAAAAACCTAACACTAACCCCTTGAAGATCACCCTACCATGAGACGTCTTCACCCAACCGGGCAGAAGTGGTCCTCCAGATGGGCAGAAGTCTTCATCCAAGCCGGGCAGAAGAGGTCCTCAACCTAACACTAACCCCTTGAAGATCACCTTACCGGGAGAAGTCTTCATCCAGATGGCATCTTCTATCTTCATCCATCTGGTGCGGAACGGGTCCATCTTCAAGACATCCGACGCGGAGCATCCTCTTCATCCGGAGTCTTCTTACTAAATGACGGTACTTTTAAGTGATGTCATCCAAGATGGCGTCCCTTCAATTCCGATTGGCTGATAGAATCAGCCAATCGGAATTAAGGTAGAAAAAATCCTATTGGCTGATGCAATCAGCCAATAGGATTGAGCTTGCATTCTATTGGCTGATTGGAATAGCCAATAGAATGCCAGCTCAATCCTATTGGCTGATTAGATCAGCCAATAGGATTGAACTTCAATCCTATTGACTGATTGCATCAGCCAATAGGATTTTTTCTACCTTAATTCCAATTGGCTGATAGAATTCTATCAGCCAATCGGAATTGAAGGGATGCCATCTTGGATGACGTCACTTAAAGGTACCATCATTTAGTAAGAAGACTCCGGATGAAGAGGATGCTCCACATCGGATGTCTTGGAGATGGACCCGCTCCGCGCCAGATGGATGAAGATAGAAGATGCCGTCTGGATGAAGACTTCTGCCCATCTGGAGGACCTCTTCTGCCCGGCTTGGATGAAGACTTCTGCCCATCTGGAGGACCACTTCTGCCTGGTTGGGTGAAGACGTCTCATGGTAGGGTGATCTTCAAGGGGTTAGTGTTAGGTTTTTTTAAGGGGGGATTTGGTGGGTTTTAGAGTAGGGTTGATTGTGTGGGTGGTGGGTTTTAATGTTAGGGGGGTATTTTAAGGGCTATTTGTAATTTAGTTTTACCAGCTCACCGCTAACGTAAGCAGCGCTGGTATTGAGGTGTGATGTGGAGCGTTGTCTGCAAGTGAGCGGTGAGCATAAGTCTGCAAGTGAGCGGTGCTTCCAGATGTGGCGATTGATGGTCCATGGTGGAGGCTCCCTGCGGCGGTGCTCCACTGCGGCGTGGAGGTTCCTCTTCATGCGATCGTCCGCCACACAATTAAGATTAAATGCAAGGTACCCCATATTTATTGGGATACCTTGCATTCCTATTGGCTGACATTTACATATCAGCCAATAGGATGAAAGCAAGTGAAATCTTACTGGTTGGTTAACAGCCAATAGGTTTTCACTTGCTCTCATCCTATTGGCTGGTGTAAAGCCAATAGGATGAGAGCAATTGAAATCCTATTGGCTGTTCACCAACCAATAAGATTTCACTTGCTCTCGTCGTATTGGCTGATTTGAATTTGAAGAATCAAATCAGCCAATAGGAATTCAAGGGATGTCATCTTTAATCGCGTACCTTGAATTCACTATCCATCGTACGAAGAGGATTCTCCACGCTCCATGGCTCCGCGGTCGCTGGTCTTCAGTTCCAGGGTCGTCGGTCTTCAGCTCCGCCCTCCGCTCCATGCCAGATGTTCCTGAAAGAAAAGGTTCCGCTTGGAAGAAGCCTTCACCACATGGGACAGGACCTTCTCCGCCGGACTTCAGCAACCGTGAGTGCCAACCTGGGGGTTAGACTTAGGGGTTTTTTAAGGGTTTTTGGGGGGGTTTGTTTTATTTAGATTAGGGATGGGCAGTAAAAGAGCTAAATGCCCTTTTCAGGGCAATGGGTAGTTTAGTTTTTTTAGTGTTAGGTTCTTTTATTTTAGGGGGTTTGGTGGGTGGGGTTTTACTGTTAGGGGAGACTTTGTGTATTTTTAATGTAAAAGAGATGTTTATCTTGGGACAATGCCCTGAAAAAAACCTTTTTAAGGGCTACTGGTAGTTTATTCTTAGAGTAGGGGGTGGGCTTTTTTATTTTCATAGCCTTTTTTATTTTTTGTAATCTTAGCTTTTTTATTTTTTGTAACTTTAGTAATTTTTAGTTTAGTTAATTTGTTTTAATTTAGGGGTTGTTAGTTTAGGGGGTGTTAGGTTAGGAGGCTTAGCAATTTAATTAGTTATTTGCGTTGTTGGTTTTGGCGGTTTAAGGGGTTAATAGGTTAATTAGGTTTATTGCGATGTGGTGGTTTTGCGGTTTAGGGGTTAGTTAATAGGGTAAATAGGTTTATTGCGATGTGGGGGGTTTGCAGTTTAGGGGTTAATAGGATAATTAGGTTTATTACGATGTGGGTGGTTGACAGTTAAGGGATTAAGGGGTTAATTACTTTATTATTTTGTGATGTTGGGTTTGCGGCTTATGTGTTAATACTTTGTGTGGGAGGTTCGTTTTTATACTTTGTGTGGGCTTTTTTTTTTTTAATACTTGATGCGGGTGGTTAGTTTTTGCTTTTGTAATGCTCCGGAACCTGCATCCTGGTGGATTCCAAAAATGGCAGGGTGGCTTACGCTGCATCCCGGTGGATTCTTTCACCACCCTGCCATTTTTGGAATTAAACTGGATGCAGCTTTGCTGCATCCAGGTGAATACTTTTGTCCTTGCGCTGCAAACATTACATTGAGGATGCGTATGCAATTGCCAACGGCGACAGACATTACAAATGCAATTATAGTATAGATAATACACAATCTTCCGCCCAACTCCATCTATATTTCAAACCCCCTTTTTAATTTTGCTCGTATAATAAAAATATTCACTTGGAATAACATATCTGGATGAAATTTGGCAGTTATATCCGGACTGGAAATCACTACAAAAAAATTAAGTAATTTGATCAAGTGATTTTGAAATATTTGAGGGGTTTTAGTTAAAGGGACAGTCAACACCAGCATTTTTGTTGTTTAAATAGATAATCCCTTTATTACCCATTCCCTAGTTTTGCATAACCAACACAGTTATAATAATACATGTTTTACCTCTGTAATTACCTTGCATCTAAGCCTCTGCAAAATCTCCCATTATTTCAATTCTTTTGACAGACTTGCATTTTAGGCAATCAGTGCTCACTCCTAGGTAACTTCACGTGCATGAGCTCAATGTTATCTATATGAAACACATGAACTAATGCCCTCTAGTGGTGAAAAACTGTCAAAAAACATTCAGATTAGTGGCGGCCTTCAAGGTCTAAGAAATGAGCATTTGAACCTCCTATGTTTAGCTTTCAACTAAGAACACCAAGAAAACAAAGCAAAATTGGTGATAAAAGTAAATTGGAGGGGGCTGAGTCTAGCCACGCTAGGAGATGGCAGCTAGATAGAAGGGCTCCTGTCTCCTATGCCGACAAAAATAGCAAACTGATGGCATAATATCCCTAATTTTTCCCCATCTACATATTTAATATCCATCTCCTGCAGCCAGCGCTATTCGGAAGCCTCCAGAGGACCATACCCGATCCTATATAAAGGGACCTGCCCGAGGCCTATCAGCGCGGCCGCAACACCGGAGGAGACACAGAGATCAAAGCTCCCAAACCTGATCCCACGGGGTTTGCGACCCCTTCAAAGCAGTGGTCCGACGCCAACTGTAATCCGTAACACCCGACTGGGCATAAGACCGGACCTGAGGTGAGCGCTCCACTTTTCTAAATTTGGGGGTGTGCGGCCTAGGCAGCAAGTAACGGCCCCTTGGAATCAATGAGGAGGGCTTAGAGAGAGCTATTTACAAGAGCCGATGTTGCAGGAGACTAAAGGGGCTAACAGCACTCTATAAATTATATCTGACCAAAGACTGGGACCTAAGTACCGAAACGGACATTTAATGCGTCACAAACTTTTCACATAAAACCGCAACTGCAGGGCCTCACCTAGCTAATTAGCGGTGCATCTTTTTGTAGCTGGGATTGTTTAGATCCCCCAATCAAGTACATACAACTCTTTAGATCAAAAAAAAAAAGAAGTACTTAAACACAACATTCTCTCAGGCAATTTATTTAAGAGACAATCAACAACTATAAGTCACAATTAAAGGGATAACCTGAAGTCCTAAGAAGGGGGATAGCCTCTCCCTTATAGTTCCACATTAACATTCGGGGCCTTTTAGCTATCCCTCCCACAGCATTGGGATATTACTTCTGATCTCTCTAAAACTTCCCTGGAAGATCGGGGGATGCCTTGTAAGAGGCAAGTCAAAGGAGATAAAACCCCCTCATCTAAAACTCTCAACCAATATTTAATATCCAGAGAGCCGCACTCCTCTAACGCAGAGAGACCTTTAATCTCACAAACACCAATGGCTGAGTCAGATAACACAGCCGATACTGGATCAGGGTCTTTTCTAACTAAAAAAGATATCACCCACTTATCATCCAAAGATGATATCAAGATAGTTTTGCATGAAATGAGAACTCTGTTCGGCGATTTGAGGAAAGATCTAGGGGCTATGGAGCAGAGAGTAGTCTCTTTAGAAAACAACCATAATGCTCTAATGACAGAAGTCCAAACTAACACATCAGGTGTTCAAGAGCTTGACAAAAGGGTTTACACTTTATCAGAAAAACTAGAAGACCTGGAAAACAGGACTCGCCGAAATAATCTCTGAATAAGGGGTGTATCCGAAACCATCTACCCCCCGGAGATTGAGGGATATCTCCAGGCCCTTTTTAGAGTTGTTAAAGATGATCCCTCCAGCACAGATATCCAAATAGACAGAGCCCATAGAGCCCTGAGGCCTAAACCTCCACCTAAGGCCCCGCCGAGGGACATAATAGTTAAATTCCTCAGATATAAAGACAAAGAAGATCTTCTCCGCTGTGCAAGGGATAAGCATCCAGTCATGCACGCAGGCGAGGAAATACACTTATTCACCGATCTCTCCCCCACCACCCTCCACAAAAGAAGGAATCTTTCTCATGTTACTGACATCCTGAAGAGGCATAAAATTCAATACAGATGGGGCTTCCCAGTCTTGCTGATTGCCACTGCTAACAACAAAACAGCCATCTTCAGGCCTGGAGCAGATCTAGATCTTTTCTACAAGGAACTATCTCTACCACATGCTCCTGACAGAGGGGATCCCTCCCCAGACAACAGAAAAATTCCAGGCACTGGCTCCCATACAAGAAGCCCTTCTGACTCAAGGTGACTCTAATCATGTAACTTGCCAACTTCCCCCCAGGAACTACTTCCAAAGGAACTCTCCCCCATGGGTGGGGATGACCTTTCTGACCAAGATGGAGGGGGGCAATCGTAAAAGCTAAGAATGGAGTCACTTGCTATATCTCCATTGGAGTATCCTTTTTTTTTTTGTTTAAAATAGTGATGAATGGGCACTTAAGAGGGTCTCTGCAGTCTAACTCATCCTGTCTCACTCGGAGGGAGCCTCCCTGGTATCCCTCAACCAGTGACTCTACCTTATGACTTTGAACATTTGATTGAATGTATAATCAGGCTTTTCCTTCCACACAGAGACTGCTTAACATCAGATAGATCTACACCCCTATAAAGGACCAGAGACTGCATCCCTAAGTCACCCTGGATAAGTTGTACTGTTTAACAAGTTATGCAAAGTTCTTATTTGTTGCCTGATTGGTTGTTTCTTATTTCCCAGAGAAGTTTTCATAATTGTTGACTGTGTTTGTTATTGAATATGAATCCTGATTCTTGAGCACATTATATTCAATTGCTGATGTATGACATTAATAGCTCTGGCCGCATTACTAGAGAGGCTACATTACATACACTAGGCCATGTCGTGCTCAGGGAGCTCGTACTTATTTAATGCCAAACAGGCTCGTATGTTTATCGTTATTTAATGTTACTTCTTTGTATCCCCTAGCAATATCTTACAGAAGGTCCCCTGTTAGACAACTAAGCACCCTGATATAATACATTACTTTAACAGGATTGAATTAAAGAATTACTCCATACATTGTAGATAACCCATCCCCTCCGACACCTTTACTCACCCCCCCCCCCCCCCCCCCCCCGCACGTCCCATACCCCTTCCCCACACTTAGGCCATCAAGTTTAACGCACTTTTTCTCAAACGCTTCGCATAGTCGGCTATGGAGACACTTCCCCAGTGTAAACACCTTTTTAACGAAGGGTTTCCAACTCCTCTCTTGGAGTTGTGCTTTCTTTTCCCACACAACTTTGTAAAGCTCACACATTGCAAAGGACATCACTATTGTCTGACCTGTTCTATATAAACTTTTTGCAACCTTGATAGACCGTCTTTAACTTTTCATAAAACTCTTCCTTTTCCTCTATTTGTTTCTTATTTCTACTCCCACTTACATCTTCTCTTAGATTTTTCCCCCTTTTGTGTGTTTTTTTTTTTTTCTTTCAGGAAGAAAGGAGACAATGCAGCTCAGTAGATTTCACGATCACTCGCTTAGGCTGACCTCGATAAACGTCAAAGGGCTCAACAACCCGGGCAAGCTCTCTATAGCACTCCGGGAATTAAACAAAATGAAGAGCCAAATCATCCTGTTACAAGAAACTCACTTCCAAAAAGGTAAAGAACCCCATTGGTCCCCAAAACATTTTCACATATCTCTCTTTGCCTCTGGCACAAACAAAAAAGGGGGGGTTGGAATTCTTATTCATAAAACACTGCCCCTTAAGATCACACACCTCATAAAAGACCCGAAAGGACGTTATATTCTCTTGGTGAGCACACTATTTGGACAACACATCACTATACTGAATGTTTATGCTCCCAATCAAGCGCAAGATAAATTTTTCAAAGATGCTCTAAACAATTTATTAGATTATGCTAAAGTAGTGACATTCTTGGCAGGTGATTTTAACCTTTGCCTCGACCCTCTCCTAGATGCCTCAAAAGGGACCACCAGTGTGTCTGGTCCAATCCTTAAGAAGGTGAAACACACACTAAACATTCACACTATGCAGGACATATGGAGATTATTTCACCCTACTGACAAGGATTACACCTTCTCTGCACCACACAATTGCTACACAAGAATTGACTATGTGATGACTGACTCTCATGGACTTTCCCTGATTACACAATGTGACATAGGAAGCATAACCTGGACTGATCATGCCCCAGTAACCTGCTCCATTCTCTGGCCTGATCTTCCAATCACACATAGAATTTGGAGAGTAGATGACTCGTTCCTGGATAATCCTTCTGTCTTGGAGGATGTGGCAATAGCTCTCTCAGAGTACTTCACACTTAACACAGATACGTCCTCCCCTATATTAGAGTGGGAATCTCACAAATCGGTGATCCGCGGAGTATTCATAAAATATAGCGCTAGACTAGCTAAACAAGCCAGAATTTATCACATGGGTCTTCTAGACAAGATTAGCGCCCTAGAAAAACTACACAAACAAGACCCTTCTAAAGTTGCCTATGTGCAGGAGTCAACATCCACAAGAACCGAACTAAAGCAATATCTTATCAAATCACATCAAAGAAGCTCCCTCTTACTTAAACAACACTACTACGAGGGAGGCAGCAGGCCGGGTAAGATACTGGCGAGAACTCTCAGAAGGAAGCAATTGGCTACTCACATACAATTTTTATACACCAGGGAGGGCACAGTGGTACATAGTAGTAAACATATCGCTTCCACTTTTAGGACTTATTATAAGTCTCTTTACAACATCAATAGCACTAACGCCCCCCCAGACTCATTCTCAGATGACGGAAACCTCACGGAACATATGGACAGCTTCTTTAGTAACCTAAAGCTCCCTATCCTAAATAACAACGAGAAACGTGACCTGGCATCCAATATTACAGTAGAAGAAATACAACAAGCTATTACAGACACACCATCTGGTAAAAGGCCCGGATGGCCTCACTTCTAGATATTATAAATTACTTAGTAATCTACTGTCCTGTTACAGTTGTTTAACAATCTAAGAGACAGCCCTGTCCTATCTAAACAACTTCTCAAGGCCCACATTACAGTTATTCCCAAACCCGGAAAACCACCCACACGTCCTGAGAATTTCAGACCTATCTCTCTTATAAACACTGACATGAAGTTGCTCGCAAAAATTTTGGCCACCAGACTAAACACATATTTACCTAGACTGATAGCTAATGACCAAGTTGGTTTCGTCCCGGGAAGAGAAGCCCAGGGACAACACTATTAAAATATTACAATTGATTAACCACGCCACAGTCACGAATACACCTTTAGTCCTCCTCGCAACAGACGCAGAGAAGGCCTTTGACAGGGTTCAATGGTCTTTTCTGCAAAGAACCATGATTGAGATGGGCATCCCGAAACCCTTTTTAAATATGGCCATGGCATTATACTCCTCCCCGAATGCCAGAATTAGAGTTAACGGCACCCTTTCAGATTCATTTAACATAACAAATGGCACCAGGCAGGGATGTCCTTTGTCTCCCCTGTTATTCGCCCTGGCTATGGAGGTTCTATCTCAAAAGGTTAGAAATAATACTGAGATTAGGGGGATGACAGTAGGAGATTTTGAACATAAACAAGCTCTATACGCTGAGGATGCCCTATTCACCCTGACTGATGCCGACACTTCTGTCCCTGCACTAATCGAAGAAATAAATAGTTATAGCAAGATATCAAACTTTCAATTAAATTTCTCTCAATCGGAATTCCTTAATATAAGCACTAACCCGACCCACATAAAAAACCTAAGCAACACATACAACATCCCCATAGCCAAGAATAAACTGAAATATCTAGGAATACACCTAACCGCCTCCAATGCAGACCTCTTTAGGCTAAACTATAGTTCCCTAAAAAATGATATAGTCCGGGATTTATCGTCATGGAAAAGCAAAAAACTCTCCTGGCTGGGAAGGATTGGGGTGCTCAAAATGAATATCCTACCTCGCATCTTATATTTGTTTCAAACCCTTCCCATTTCCCTTCCAGCAGGATATCTCCCACAACTACAAAAAGCCTTTGAACAGTTCATATGGGCCGGAGCTAGACCTAGGATCCCAAGAAAAACCATGTATCTTCCCAGGGATGAGGGAGGTCTGGGGGTACCATGCCTAGACAGATATAAGCAAGCAATATCTTTACAACATGTGGTTGAATGGGCACATAACACCACTGATAAAGCTTGGATCCACATAGACAGGCATATCTTTAAGCTTAACAATGTTGCATCGCTGTGCTGGACAGCTAACCAAAAGAGACCCAAGCTAATTGATAAATACCATGTTACAGCAGGTATACTAACAGAATGGGACAAAGTCATTGCAACTAGCACACACATTTCCACGAAATACGCCCCGCTTACTCCAATCATTGAACAGATAGATCTATAATATTTTAGGCTAGGATTTTCTAGACTACAACCCTACACTCTAAAATCAGGGACGGTGCTCTCAGTCACAACAGAGAGGGGACTAAAAACACAAGCTGAATTGGAAGAGGTACATGGGGGGATTTTCTCCTCATGGTTTCACTATCATCAACTGATCCATTTTATATCACATCACAGACACAAAGGAGACTTTGGTAGAAAGCTGACACCCTTTGAAGATCTTTGCACATCTCAGGCGCTTCCGTCCCATTTAATATCTAAACTATATAAAATACTTACCAAAACTGGCCCCTTGGACCTTCCGTCCTACACGTACTCATGGAAGAAAGAACTTAACTGTGACCTGGAGGACGAGGCTTGGCATCAAGCTTTCAGATTAACTAAAAAATCATCAGTCTCGGCAGTGACGCAAGAAATCCATATAAAACTCCTATGTAGATGGTATCTAACGCCATCCCGACTGCACAAGATATACCCCATGCTCAGTAATATTTGTTGGAGAGGATGTGGGGGAGAGGGATCTCTCCTTCACATCTGGTGGTCATGTCCTCAACTGGAGAATTTTTGGCAAGAAACCTTGTCAGAGATCTCGTAGATCTTGGGATCCCAAATAGAACACAGCCCAAACACATTACTTCTTCTATCGCTTCCTAAATTGGTAGGGGTGGGCAAACACCCATTATTACTAATTATGCTTACGGCAGCTAAAATACTTATCCCGAAATTCTGGAAAACCCAAACAATCCCTACTCTTGACACATGGAGAACAGCTGTTGCTGAACTCCTCTCTCTTGAGAGATACCACTACATGAAAATCACAAACTAGAAATACATGAGATGATGTTAGCCATGTGGAATAAGAACATATAGATTAAATACATCCACTATAAGCAACTCCCCTCAATTTGGTCAGAGTGAGGGTGCTGATGGTCTCCCCTTCCCCCTTTTTTTTTTTCTCCCCTTTCCCCTCTCTCTCTTTTCTTCTGTCATTGTGTGCTAAATGCTGATGCCTGTATTCTAGAGTCTCAGCAATGAGTATATATCTTTGTTTCTGCTTGATTTAAAATATGCCTAATTCTAAAAATGTAAACATTTGTTAAGCATAATGAGAAAGCCTATTAACATCTATAGTTTTGACCCTAAGATTACACTTTCTCCTTTTCATGCGCTTTCTGATCGAATGTACAACTATGGTTGTTGATTTAAAGGATGGCTTAATGTTTCTTCTTGAACTCTAGCTGTGTATCATTAGCCATATTCTGTATTTCTTTTGATGTTCTGATGCATTTACATCCTTGTTGTAATTTGGTTTATCTCAATAAAAATTCTTTAAAAAAAAAAGAAAAAAAGTAAATTGGAAAGTTGTTTAAAATTACATGCTCTATTTGAGTCATGAAAGTTTATTTTGGACTTGACTGTCCCTTTAAGAATTCAATAGACTTAACACTGGAGTTTGGGGTGAATATATAGACATGGCAACAGCTGCACAAATCTGTTTGAAACTTGGTATTTTGATATATCTTACTGAGAGCTAACTATTTTGGGTGAAAATGTGTACGATTTTAAATTTTTGTGATATTTGTCTTTTTCTTTTAAGCCTGTGTGTGGTCACATGACCACAGTCCCGTTGCCAATTCTCGGTCTGTCCCCTTACTCAGTTACGATGCCCTCTTTCTCCTTCAGAAACTATTGCCCCCGATGTCCCCTCTCACTCCTTTCTGTCACCAGTGCACCTTCTCTCGGTCACCATTGTCCCCCCTCCTTCCTATTCGAGTCTTCCTCGCAGTCAATAGAGTAATAGTTTTTGCCCCTGGCTATTACATTGAGCCCTTTTAATTTTTTTTATAATTTTTTTTTTTAATTAGATAGTGTTATTATGAGTGTTACTGTACTTTAATTAGGAGGACAAAGAAGTGGCACTTTTAAGGGATACAACAGGATTAATTAGAGTATAACTATAGAAATTACAGGGGTCTCTTAAGGATCCCCTGGTGCTACCCACTCCTGATAAGTACTTTTGAGTCTAGGTGACGCGTTTCGGCCCATATACAGGCATTTTTTTTGTTTGAAAAGGCCCATATATGGGCCGAAACACGTCACCTAGACTCAAAAGTCCTGTTAAACTCCTTCTTGTCTGTTGGAGGTGTGTGAGGGGTGTCCCTATCCATCGCCGAGGTATCCAGCTATCGGCCGGGAATCTTGGGGTTATTTCCCTCTGACATCTTCCTACAGTTTTCACCTACAGCCCTGTTGGTTCTTCTCCTCATCCTGAGAAGGGATCCTCCTAAACAAGGCCTTTTTTTGCTAACTAGGGGAGAGAAATTACAGATCTTTTTGGACCTAGTAGGTATGGTTACATACTATTCCCTATAGTATATTTTTTTTGACATATATTTCTTCTTTTTTGGTTTAATTTAAATTCAAATTGATTTTAATCTGTTGAAATAAAGTTACAAGTTTTAGAAATAGCTGCACCCTAAAGCTCCCTTTCCTAGCTATATACCCCTATATGTTAATGTACTTTGTAATGTATTTTTTACGTGTTTTGTGCAACTTTTTATTTGAGCATAACAGAGGCGCATTCAATTCAACTGGTCTCGAGCAAACGTGTTTACTTTCAAATTGTAATAAGTAAACACCCACGATAAACCTCTTATCGCTCGCTCATAACTGTTAGGGCGTCACTCGTAATCTAGTCCTAGTTATTTTCCTTTTTTAATACGACATGATCAGATTTATAAGGGTCAAAAGATTATCTGTCTGTTTATGTATCTATCTCTCCATCTATGTGTATGTCTGTGTATCTATCTATCTGTCTGCATGTCTATCTCTCTGTGTTTCTATCTATCTTTCTGTCTGTGTATCTATCTGTCTGTCTGCGTGTCTATCTTTCTCTCTGTATGTCTGTGTATCTATCTGTCTGCGTGTCTATCTATCTATCTATTTATTCTGAAAGCCTTAGCCTAAGGGCTACACAAACTGTTTCTTTAATTAGAAATGTAAGAGATACTAATAAAAGGAGCTCCGGCTATTTAACAAATCCAGCAATAAGAAAAATTAAACTATGTAACAATGTCTTGTGAAAAAAATGCATATTTATATAGTCTTTATTTTCTTAACATATCTGAATACCAGAGAATGTTAGAAAATGTCTCTGACCCATTTTACAGTCTAATTACCTTCTGCCTCTTGTCATTATGTCACTCCATGGTATATAAGCCGCTGTGCTACATGACTTGGGGCAATACATTTACATCTCTAATTGGAGAATTCTAGAGCTGTGGTTCTAATAACTAATCACTGTTTACATTTTAAAGCAAAGAATTTTAGATTCATGATTTTTACATTATTATTGATATTTCTCTTTATCATATGTTTTTTAAAAGCTTCAGAGTGATGATTTTACAGATGATATTATGGATATTTCTCTTTAGCCATGCCTAATAAAATGTAATTATTGTTGTAACATAATTAACATATCGGGGCCCATTTATCAAGCTCCGGATGGAGCTTGAGGGCCCGTGTTTCTGGCGAGTCTGAAGACTCGCCAGAAACAGCAGTTATGAAGCAGTGGTCTAAAGACCGCTGCTCCATAACCCTGTCCGCCTGCTCTGAGCAGGTGGACAGACATCGCCGCAATTCAACACGATCGAGTACGATCGGGTTGATTGACACCTCCCTGCTGGCGGCCGATTGGCCGCAAATCTGCAGGGGGCAGCATTGCACCAGCAGCTCACAAGAACTGCTGGTGCAATGCTGAATACGGAGAGTGTATTGCTCTCCGCATTTAGCGAGGTCTGGCGGACCTGATCCGCACTGTCAGATCAGGTCCTCCAGACCTTTGATAAATATCCCCCTAAAACTGCAGTAACTAATATCTTTAATATTAATACAGTAGTGTATTAAACAACTCTTTGCTACAGAACTTTCTTTTGCTCCCCACCTTAAGACCCCAATGTTCAAAATTCTATTGGATGATTACAATTTAAAATATCATACTTTCTTGGGAATGACTGATTTAAAAACAGCCAATAGGCATGAAGTGGTATCCCTATATAAAGGGGTTCCATGCTTTCAGAAATTCAGTGTGGGGCGGTGATCGCATGAAGACCATAGGGACGATTTATCATGGCCGGAATCTGCCCCAATGCAGCTGTTTACTTTCCACGTGAGTCTTCAGGGGTTAAGAAGCAGAGATCTTAAGACCGCTGCTCCTTAACTCATATGTCTCCTCTGAGGCTGCGGTCTGCAATCCATCCGATCGTATACAATCGGGTTGATTGACACCCCCTGCTAGCGACCAATTGGCAGCAAATCTGCAGGGGGCGTAATTGCACAAGCAGTTCACCAGAACTGCTTGTGCAATGTTAAATGCCAACAACGTATGCTGTCTGCTGTAGCGGATGTAACGATGTCTGGCTGTAGCGGATCATGTCTGCCAGACATTGATAAATCAGCCCCTAGGGCTCTAGGAAGAGAGCCGAAGATAAGAAGATGCGGAGTGGAGATGGCAGCAGAGGCCGCCGAAGTATACTGTTGCCAAGATGGACCCCCGTCTCCTGGACCCAGGATGAAGAAGGCTCAATGTTGGATCAAGAGGAGCTGGATTTTCGATCTCTGAGTACAAACTTTGGGGTTGGTTAGGGCTTTTTTGGGGGTGTTTTTTTATTTTGAAGAATACGCTTTTTTATTTTTATTTTTTAGCTAGATTTTATTATTTTGGGGGGTGGGGAGTTACTTGTATTGTAAAGCGGGTTTTGTAATTATTTTTATCTTGTAAAAGAGCTGAATTATCTTTAGGGCAATTCTCTACAAAAGACCTTTTTATTTAAGTGTTAGGGTTTAGTTTTTGTTTTTGTTTTGGGGGGTTATAGGGCATGTAGATTAGCGGTAAGTATAATGGTGGGCTATTTATTTTGGATACTGTATTTTTTATTTTCTGTAACTTATTTTTTCAAAGTAATATAGGGGGTTTAGTTTAGAGAGGAGGGTTAGGTGTTTTGTAGAGTAGGGTTAGTTTGTGTTGGGGGTTGTGGAGGTTTAGGGTTAATAGCATAGGGTTCTTGCGGTGGGTATGTGGCGGTATAGGTGTTAATAGGATAGGTACTTGCAATGTTTTTTTTGCAATATAGGGGTTATTAAGATAGATACCCCCATACAAGAGAATTGTTGGTGGCTTAGTGGGAGGCACTCCCAAGCTTTATGGGAGTGCCGGTGACGTTACAATGTACAAATATGAAAGAGAAATAGAATTGTCTAATCACTAATATGTGAGATGGGTAAGATTCTTTCAAATAATTTTTATTGAGGTTATGTGCATTATACATCACCTGATGGGACATCATGAATCACATAAATACAACAGATAATAAAACTTACAGTTAGTTACTAATAAACACAAAGCATCTCAGATTATTATGAGTTAGCAATTTAAACCTCTATTTTATATTATGTCTACAAATGATTCCTCTTTGACATTAGAGGTCACTTTTGGACCTTTGAAAACTGATTCAAACTATAATGAGGAAGTTGACTTTTGGAATGGCCACTCCATGGGCCTAAATATTGGTAGGTGGGAGGGGGAAATCAGCAGACAAGAGCCGCTCAGTAAGACAATAAGGAGGGAAATTGGACCTTTATAAACTTATACTTCAGAGATAGGATGGAGTATTTTCCAGTAGGGATCCATAACAAAGGATACATGTGCATTGATGACCATGGCTAATTAGGTTGTCAGTGGGCGAGCTTAGAAGGGAAGGTAATGGAAGAGGGAAGTAGATAGACTAGTATATCTCTTAAAAGAGGTGGGACCTGTCTGTGGGGTTTTGCATTATATAGATCAGAATTAAAACATAAGTAACAATTCTTAGAACCCTTAAAACTAACAATATCACAACAAATTACAATAAATAGGTATCTTGTACCTCTAGGTTGCTTATATACTATTCACACTACAAAAGAATAATACTAAAGACATGGCAATTTTAGTAAGGAACAAGGTGCAATGAGAAAATAATTCTAGCGGTGGGTATTAACAAAGTTGTCATGAATTGGCCAGCAAGGAGGGGGACCCTTAGTTTAAGAAATGTGAAAAGTGACATGGTGCATAGACTACTGGGAATTACTACTGGGAGTTAAATCAGAACAGGTAGGTACCCACTCAAGACACCTCAGGTTAAGCATTGGACTATGGTAGTTCTCAATTAGATGGTGGGGTCTGACAATTATGGGAGAATATATGAGGCCAAACATAGTTCTAAGCAAGAGGAGTTTCATATAGGAGCAGAAGTATAGCAACTCTTAGGGAGAAACATTGCCCAAACCATAATACAGACTTACAGATCTCTATATGGGTAACATATTATACTTTCATACTATTCATAACTCAAAATCAAGTTCAGACCTAGCTAATATTAGCTATAAGGGTCATAAGAGAGATAAGGAGCGTAGGGCCTAAGATTGTGTATATGGAACCTGTTTCTAGTATCTCTAATGTCTTAAGGCCAGTGTATGAAAAACCTTTACTTGTAGTGTAGACCATGTGACATCTTACCACAATAGCTCCCATAGAATCCAAGTAGCCAAAGGTACCTCTATATATTATACCTGATGATGTGGCATAAGAGAGAAATATGATATAAGTGTGAAGGGATCCAGGCAGATCGTTAATGGACTTAATCAGAGTATAAATATGCCTATAAGCAAAACAATTAACTCTGCAAACAATCTGTGCAAAAGACTTTCCCACAGAAAGACCTCTAATAACAAATTACATATTCATTTAAGGTAGCAAACTATTAGCCCACCGCACAGCTGATATATGCTAATTCTATAACCAATCAACAAATAACACCTATTATTATATAAACAAACTTATCAGCGTCCAGAGATTCACATCTTGTTTTAAACAAATTGTGCATTGTTAATATTTCTCCAGGTTTAACCTACGCCAGAGCGAGTCTGGATTGAGTCACTGTGATATAAGTCTTGCTCTTTGCTAATAACAGTGCTAATATCCACTAGAAGTACCCGGGATGACTCTGCCATGAACCGGGCTAGAGAGAGAGCTGTTAGGGTTCCTTCCTTCTCGTATGGAAACTCTGGGGTAGTGTATAACTGCAACAGTTCCGGATGCCCCGCCCGGGAGCCGGCCGCATCTCCCGACCAGGACAACGGAGATGAGAGGGAGGATGTTATTGTCCCGATTAGGGCTGAAGTGAGGAAGGGCAGTTGGGAGTGAGTCGGTTGCGCTATATCTGGGGGCAAAATGACACTCGCTCTTCGGGATTCCTGTGAGGTGGTAGAGGGGCGAAATGGGTAAGCTGGAGTAGGTGTCTCAGAGCTGTGCACACTGATTACTGCCGTGTTGTCATCTGGTGTTATTGCCTTCACAGCTGGTCAGTCAATTAAGGTCTGCGCTGCTAAGAGGTGAAGTTCAGCTGGGTCAGTACTAGGAGACATCACGCGTGGGTGTCGGGCGCCATACTTTGTACGGGCCTCTAGGATGCAATCTTTGAGCTCAGCAAACTCTGTGTCTATCTGCCGACCCAGATCAAGGAGCAATGTTTCTATAGCTAGTCGGAAATCCTCCATTCTGTAAAACAGTAGTTAGATTGGCCCGTAATACCCGGAAAACCGGGGGGGGGGGTTAGATAGGAAAATTGCAGGCCGCCTCCTCACTCGACTCGGCACGGGGAGTAGGAGTCCAAGTTGTGAAAGCTGGTCAAGTATATGCCTCGGAGAGAGGGCACCAGCCTCTCATATACTTGGAATACAAATGCGAGATCAACAAACTTGATTAGGCTGACGGAGATCGCGCAGAGCCAAGTGCGGATGGCGGCCGAAAATTATTGCTGGCTTGTTCAGTTCCTGGGTGTTGCTATAAGCCCATCTCAGCTCAGCTTAGTATCTCAAAAGAAGTAGTGGTAGGTTGCTGTAGTTTACAAATAGATCAGGAGCTTTAAATCTTGTAAAACTTGAAAATTGTGTAAATAGACCCAGGAGCTTCATGAAAAGCGACCGATCATGGTCTCTTCTTAGCCACGCCCCCGGTAAGATTCTTAACAGTGACAAGGAAAAGTTTTAAATAAATTATTTTCCTTTGTATACACTAGAGAGGAACCACTGGTAATGACAATCTAGTAAAACAGACCTTCCAAACCGTTATAGAAAACTTTGATCACACTTAATGATGTCATAAAATAATCTTGATAAAATATTAAGGTAAAAAGATTTTCAAGTTTTGATAAATCATATGATTTTAAGAACAGAAAGGCCCTCAATATTTTTTGTACCTTTATACCTGAGTACTTAGGCAGTATCGAGATAAATTGTTATTATTTTATTTTTTCAGAATTCTAACATTTAAATTATTTTATATGTAGGTGTGATACCGCAAGACTGGTGGAAAGTTGACATGACTCCACTGTTTAAAGAGTGAACCAGAACCCATCCAAGGAGTAACAGACTAGTTAGTCTGATATCAGGGGCAAGATTACATATGCGGCGTCGCCCGCAAAAGCAGGGGACGCCGATTTTTACGTGGTTTTGGTATCACATATACAGCGCCGCATATAAATGCCACGCGTATATTTCACCTGTCGCCCGCATTTTTTACTCCCATAGGCTAACATAGATCCGCGTCGCAACTCTGAATCAGCTATTCAGCGCTAGTACTTATGCGGCGAAAATGGAGAAATTTTACTCCATTATTACCTTGCCACACATAGGCAGGCGCAGCAAGCCTTGCGCTGAATATGTGAGCACCGTAACCCCCGTAACTGGCTGAAAATATTAACTAACACCTAACGCATGGGCAATATCTATCTACCTGTCAACCGCCAACCCTCACCGCAGTAACTAATAAAGTATATTAACCCCCTAATCCGCCATTAACATATATCGCAATAAACCTAATAAAACTATTAACCCCTAATCTGCCACTAACCCCCATCGCAAAAAAACCTAATAAATCTATTAACCTTTAAACCGCCAAACCCCACAACGCAATTAACCTAATTAGGCTATTAACTCCTAAACCGCCAACCCCCCAAAACGCAAATAACTATTTAAATTACTAAGCCCCCTAACCTAACACCCCCTAAATTAACCCCAATTACCTAAATTAAAAAATTCTAAGTTACAATTAAAAACCTAACATTAAAGGGACACTGAACCCACATTTTTTCTTTTGTGATACAGATAGAGCAAGCAATTTTAAGCAACTTTCTAATTTACTCCTGTTATCAAATTTTCTTAATTCTCTTGGTATCTTTATTTGAAAAGCAAGAATGTAAGTTTAGATGCCGGCCCATTTTTGGTGAACAACCTGGGTTGTTCTTGCTGATTGGTAAATAAATTCACCCACCAATAAACAAGTGCTTTCCATGGTTCTGAATCAAAAATTGTCTGGCTCCTTAGCTTAGATGCCTTCTTTTTCAAATAAGATAGCAAGAGAACGAAGAAAAATAGATAATAGGAGTAAATTAGAAAGTTGCTTAAAATTGCATGCTTTATCTGAATTTGGGTTCAATGTCCCTTTAATTTAAAAATAAAAAAAATAAGTTTAAATTAATCTAAAATTACAAAAAATAAAAAGTGTAGCATTACAGAAAATAATGAACCAAATGATCAAAAATAAAAAAATAAAACCTAATCCCTATGAAAATAAAAAAGCCGCCCAAAATAAAAACACCCCCTAATCTAATTCCAAACTACCAATAGTCCTTAATAGGGCTTCTTGTAGGGCATTGCCCTAAGTTAAACAGCTCTTTTGCATAAAAAAATTATAAGTCCCCCCCAACAGTAAACCCCCCCCCACCAAACCCCCCCCCCAAAATAAAAGAACTAACGCTTAAAAACCTAAGCTACCCATTGCTCCTAAAGGGGCATTTGTATGGGCATTACCCTTAAAAGGGCATTCAGCTCTTTATAAACGATTAACAGGATGCAGGCACTACTCAAAAGCCCATAAATAAAATCCAAAACATCTTTATTTGTGACAATTAAAAAGTCCACAAGCAGACATGGCAGGACAGGTAGAACAGACAGTCTGACGCGTTTCCTGCCCCCTATTGGCGCTTACTCATAGACTAGTGTCTATGTCTCAACCCTATCTATTTAGAGGCAGTGATCAATAGCTTTAACAATTTCACCGCCAAATAAACAGAACATATGAAGGCTAAAAACATAAGATACCAATATAGACACATAATTGACTTGGATATAATACACAAAAATGAATGTAACCCAAAAGATGACGAGTTAAAAAAAATCTCAATATTTGAATATTAAAATATTGTATCCCCTAAAGATTGTATCCCCTAAAGAAGGAGTTTGTACTCACAACAGGACAGAGGGTTTAGGAATCAGAGGATAGGAGAGCAAATTGAGAAACAATGGTTCTCACCTTTTAGGCGCCTGTGGTCTCCTGTCCTCAAAGTTCCAGTCCTGGCTCCGTCCACAATCTCTTTCAAACTCCTGGGTTTCGGCCCCAAATTGTTGAAGAAAAAAATCAGCGTAAGACAACTGGAACAAATTTTAAAAAGGTTATAATTGCACAATTAAACAAAATTACAACAAAATGACAACAGGTCATTTTACAGTAATAGAGAGTGTGGCGCGCAGCATCAGATAAGAACAGAGTCTCTTTTATAGCCCATGTCCAGTGCTTCTTAACCAACCAAGAATCTTCGCATGTAAGCATCCTTGTGGTCTTCTTCTTATCTTGTCCATACAGACTTTGGGTGTTGTTACTATAGCTGAAAAGACTTAGGCCTAGATTTAGAGTTGGGCGGTAGCCGTCAAAACCAGCGTTAGAGGGTCCTAACGCTGGTTTTTACCGCCCGCTGGTATTTGGAGTCAGTCAGGAAAGGGTCTAACGCTCACTTTGCAGCCGCGACTTTTCCATACCGCAGATCCCCCTACGCCATTTGCGTATCCTATCTTTTCAATGGGATCTTTCTAACTCCGGTATTTAGAGTCGTGGCTGAAGTGAGCGTTAGAAATCTAACGACAAAACTCCAGCCGCAGAAAAAAGTCAGTAGTTAAGAGCTTTCTGGGCTAACGCCGGTTTATAAAGCTCTTAACTACTGTGCTCTAAACTACACTAACACCCATAAACTACCTAGGTACCCCTAAACCGAGGCCCCCCCACATCGCCGCCACTCTATTAAAAATTTTTAACCCCTAATCTGCCGCTCCGTACACCGCCGCCAGCTACGTTATCCCTATGTACCCCTAATCTGCTGCCCCTAACACCGCCGACACCTACATAATATTTATTAACCCCTAATCTGCCGCCCCCGCTATCGCTGACCCCTGCATATTTTTTTTAACCCCTAATCTGCCGCTCCGTACACCGCCGCAACATACATTATAGTTATGTACCCCTAATCTGCTGCCCCTAACACCGCCGACCCCTATATTATATTTATTAACCCCTAATATGCCCCCCATAACGTCACCGCCCGCTGCCTACAATAATTAACCCCTAATCTGCCGACCGGATCTCGCCGCTACTATAATAAATGGATTAACCCCTAAAGCTAAGTCTAACCCTAACACCCCCCTAAGTTAAATATAATTTAAATCTAACGAAATAAATTAACTCTTATTAAATAAATTATTCCTATTTAAAGCTAAATACTTACCTGTAAAATAAATCCTAATATAGCTACAATATAAATTATAATTATATTGTAGCTATTTTAGGATTAATATTTATTTTACAGGCAACTTTGTATTTATTTTAACCAGGTACAATAGCTATTAAATAGTTAATAACTATTTAATAGCTAAAATAGTTAAAATAATTACAAAATTACCTGTAAAATAAATCCTAACCTAAGTTACAATTAAACCTAACACTACACTATCAATAAATTAATTAAATACAATACCTACAAATAACTACAATTAAATAAACTAACTAAAGTACAAAAAATAAAAAAGAACTAAGTTACAAAAAATAAAAAAATATTTACAAACATTAGAAAAATATTACAACAATTTTAAACTAATTACACCTACTCTAAGCCCCCTAATAAAATAACAAAGACCCCCAAAATAAAAAAATGCCGTACCCTATTCTAAATTAAAAAAGTTCAAAGCTCTTTTACCTTACCAGCCCTGAAAAGGGCCATTTGCGGGGCATGCCCCATATAATTCAGCTCTTTTGCCTGTAAAAAAAAACATACAATACCCCCCCCAACATTACAACCCACCACCCACATACCCCTAATCTAACCCAAACCCCCCTTAAATAAACCTAACACTAAGCCCCTGAAGATCTTCCTACCTTATCTTCACCATGCCAGGTTCACCGATCCGTCCACCGAAGTCTTGATCCAAGCCTCCGAAATCTTGATCCAAGCCCCATTGTTTCCTATGGGGGAATCGTGCACGAGCACGTTTTTGAAGCTGGCCGCGTCCGTAAGCACCGCTGGTATTGAGAGTTGCAGTGGCAGTAAATATGCTCTACGCTCCCTTTTTGGAGCCTAACGCAGCCCTTCTGTGAACTCTAAATACCAGCGGTATTTAAAAGGTGAGGGAGAAAAAAAGCACGCGTAGCTAACGCACCCCTTTGGCCGCAGAACTCTAAATCTAGCCGTTACTTTGCATGCACAGCAGAAAATAGCTGAACTGACAAGAAAAATGCTACTGTTTAAAAAATATGACACTTGTCAGCTCCTTATAACACATAAGAAAAATATATACAGAATTAAAATATTTTTCCCTAACAAGGCCATGCTATGTTAACATAGCCAGTAGAAGAAATTACACTCCCAGTGGGTTATAGAAGAGATTTGGTAATAAAATGTTAATTTTCCATTGTTATCTCCAAGTATTGGTGATTGGTTTATGGACAGATATAAGATAAAGAAGCAGGTATACGTGCACAATGTGATACAGTAATGAGATCTGATTATACCTACAAGCTCAACACTTTATATTAGGTTGTTGCTTCAAAACACAAAATCAGCTAATTCATATATACAAATAAGCCTTAAAAAGCAATTCTCATACATTTTCTACTCTGCAGCTGGAAAATAATTTGAAACACATTAAGGGAAAAACAATGTTATAGTATAGTGTCCCTTTACAGATCTACAGAGCACTGCAGCTCTCAAGCTGTACGTTAACCACATGTTTAACCCATTTGCAGGAGTTTAACACGTAGGGCAAGATTACATATGCGGCGCAGGTTTTAGTGCAACTGCTGAAACCCGTGTCGCATGTAAGTTCACCTCGCACATCGGGTGAATCACATATACGGCGTCGTCAGATCATAAACTGCCGTAAGTCGGATAAACTGGCGATGTTCAGAAATGTGCACAAATACACATTTCTGGAGATGCCAGTGACTTATCGCAGTTTATGATCTGACAGCGCATAAGTAAAAAACAAAAATATGTTACATCACCCGTAAAAGTCTAACCTGTCTCACAAAAATGAACCCGACACGTCAAAACCCCTATATCCCCCCCCCACATTGCAACTAATAATAAAAGTTATTAACCCCTAAACCGCCATCCCCCCACAACACAATATACCTAATTAAACTATCTATCTGCCACCCACCCCCCACAACACAATAAACCTAAGTAAATTATTAACCCCTAATCCGCCATCCCCCCACACGGCAACAAACCTAAGTAAACTATTAACCCCTAGCAATGCAATAAACCTAACAAATGTATTAACCCCTAAACCGCCATCCCCCCACAACGCAAAGAACTAATCTAATCACTAAGCCCCCTAACCTAACATCCCCTAAATTAACCCTAATTGCATAAAATAAAAAAATATTAAGTTAAAATTAAAATAAAATATCCTAACATAAAAAAACCTAAGATTCAGTTAAAATAAGTCTAATATTACCGAAAATAAAAAGTCTAAAATTACAGAAAAAAATAAGCGAAATTAACAAAAATTAAAAAATTAAACCTAATCCAATACCCATCTAAAAATAAAAAGGCCCCCCAAAATAAAAACACCCTCTACTCTAACACTAAACTACCAATAGCCCTTAAAAGGGCCTTTTGTAGGGCATTGCCCTAAAGCGATCAGCTCATTAACCTAAAAAATACAAATGAACCCCTAGCAGTAAACCCCCCAACCCACCAAACCCTCCAAAATAAAAAAAAAACTGATTTGAACAGCCAATAGGATTTCAGTAGCTCTCATCCTATTGGCTGATTTGAAAACATCAGCCAATAGGAATGCAAGGTACCCCAAATATAAAACAGGTACCATGCATTTGTCAGGGTGCCAGGAATCAGACTGAGACGAGAAGTGCAAAAATAATCACACCTTTATTAATAACAAAAAATAATAAAAAGTCCACAAGTCAAATAACAAGCCAGGAGTCAAAACAAGAGCTGGTAGTCAGACGAGCCGAGTCAGGAGCCAAAGCGAATAGTCAGACGAGTCGGAATCAGGAACAAGGAAAACAGCAGTGTCAGGAACAAGCCAGGGATCAGGAACTAGGAAGGATATCAGGCAGCCAGCAAATACACAGGAACTCTCACAAACAGGTCTGAGACAACGCAAAGGCAAAGCATACTGAACAGAGGCCCTTAAAATAATAAGTGATGACATCACAATTCTGAGACTGCATCCTGTCTCACATGGATGATGCACCCCAGTCTGGCCATAAAAGGAAGTGCAGGAAGTGAGCAGCATCCCCCACAATGCACCATAGTCAGGAAGAGAGGTGAGTAAAATGGCTGCCAGCAGCACATGGCAAACACAACAGGGAAAAAACCCTGACAGTACCCTCCCCTCAACGACCCCTCCCCCATGGGAGGATAAAAGGCTTATTGGGGAAATGGGCATGGAAGGCACGGAGGAGGGCGGGAGCATGAACATCAGAGGAGGGAACCCAAGAATGCTCCTCCGGACCGTAGCCCCTCCAGTGAACCAAATACTGTACACGGCCCCTGGACATACGAGAGTCAATAATGCTGCTGACCTCATACTCCTCATGTTTGTCAACAAAGATAGGATGGGGACGAGGCAACACAGTGGTAAACCGATTACAAACCAATAGTTTCAAGAGGGAGACATGAAAAACATTGGAGATGCGCATAGCAGGAGGAAGGTCAAGAGCGTAGGCCACAGGATTAACCTGTATTCGAAAAGGACCAACATAATGGGGAGCCAATTTATTGGAAGGCACACAAAGGTTCAAGTTGCGGGAGGACAGCAGAACTCTCTCACCAACCTGGTAGGAAAGTGCGGGCAGACGCCTACGATCAGCTTGGAACTTTTGGTGCTGCATAGAACGATGAAGGCAATCCTGAATCTGCACCCACGTGGAACGGAGTTGCCGGAGATGCTCCTCCAAAGCCTGAATACCCTGAGACATGAATGAATTGGGCAACAAGGATGGTTGAAACCCATAATTCGCCATGAATGGGGATAACTTGGAGGAAGCATTAATAGCAATATTACGAGCAAACTCTGCCCAAGGTAACAGTTCAAACCAATTATTGTGGTGATCTGAGACATAGCAATGGAGGAACTGTTTGAGAGCTTGATTAGACCGTTCCGCAGCCCCATTGGATTGAGGGTGATATGCCAAGGAGAAGGAAAGCTGGATCCCCATTTGAGCACAAAAGGAACGCCAAAATCTGGAGACAAACTGGCTACCCCGGTCCGACACTATCTCCTTGGGTAACCCATGTAAACGGAAGACCTCCCGGGCAAAAATTGAAGCAAGCTCCTGAGCGGTAGGCAGCTTCATCAAGGGAATGCAATGTGACATTTTAGAAAAACGGTCAACCACCATAAGGATAACAGTATTGCCATTGGAAACAGGGAGCTCGACAATGAAGTCCATGGAAAGATGTGTCCAAGGACGCTCACCATTAGCAATAGGTTGAAGAAGACCCACAGGAAGACGTCGAGGAGTCTTATTCTGTGCACAAACTGAGCAGGAGGCAACATACGCAGCAACATCAGAACGAAGACCTGGCCACCAGAATTGTCGAGTGACAGACCAAATCATTTGGTTCTTGCCTGGGTGACCTGCGGCTTTAGGATAGTGGTAAGTGTGCAAAAGTTTAGCTCGAAGATTCTCAGGAACAAAACACTTACCACTAGGTTTCTCAGGAGGTGCATTGGTTTGTGCAGCCAGGATCTCCTCCACCAAGGGAGAAGTCAAATTAGTATGTATGGTAGCCAAAATATGGTCAGGAGGTATAACAGGAGTAGGTACAGACTCCTCCTTGGACAGAGGCAAAAATTGTTGAGAGAGGGCATCAGCCCTAACATTCTTACTACCAGGCAGGTAGGAGACCACATAATTAAACTGAGACAAAAATAGCGCCCATCTGGCCTGTCGGGGTGACAAACGTTTTGCTTCAGATAGATAAGCTAAATTCTTGTGGTCAGTAAGAATGAACACTGGCACGCTAGTACCCTCGAGAAGATGCCTCCATTCCTTAAGTGCCAAAATTATGGCCAGTAATTCCCTGTCGCCAATTTCATAATTGCACTCCGCTGGAGACAATTTCTTAGAGAAGAAACCACACGGATGCAAGGAACCGTCAGGCATGGGACATTGAGACAAGAGGGCACCTACTCCAGTCTCAGACGCATCGACCTCAAGAACGAAAGGCAGGACAGGGTTAGGATGAGCCAGAACTGGAGCGGCAGCAAAGGCAGTATTAAGACTATCAAAGGCCTTAATGGCAGTAGGTGACCAATGGAGTGGATAATTCTCTTTACGGGTCATGTCTGTGATAGGTTTGACCAAGGAAGAAAAGTTTTTAATAAACTTTCTATAGTAATTGGCGAACCCCAAAAAATGTTGAATAGACCGAAGACCAACTGGGCGAGGCCACTGCAGAACTGCAGATAACTTGTCAGAATCCATGGAGAACCCTGCAGCGGAGATAACATAACCTAGGAAGGTTACTTGAGTCTGGTGGAACTCACATTTCTCAAGTTTACAAAACAGGCCGTTCTCACGTAGTCTCTGAAGAACCCGTGTAACATCGGAACGATGAGCCTCAAGTGTGGGTGAGTGTATGAGGATGTTGTCTAAGTACACCACAATACACTGTTGCAATATATCTCGTAGGACATCATTAATAAATTCCTGAGAAACAGCAGGAGCATTACATAGGCCAAAAGGAATTACAAGATACTCATAATGCCCGCTCCTGGTGTTAAATGCTGTTTTCCATTCGTGGCCCTCCTTAATCCTAACGAGATTGTACGCTCCTCTCAAATCAAGTTTAGTAAAGACTGTAGCTCCCTTGAGGCGGTCAAAGAGTTCCATAATAAGCGGAATAGGGTAAGCATTCTTAATGGTAAGACGATTAAGACCCCTATAATTGATACATGGTCTTAACTCGCCACCCTTTTTCTTCACAAAGAAGAAGCCAGCCCCTGCAGGAGAGTAGGATTTGTGGATGATCCCCCTCGACAGAGCATCGGCAACATACTCCTCCATAGCACAATTCTCTGATACAGACAGAGGGTACACCCGGCCCCGAGAAGGAATGGCTCCGAGTTGCAGGTCTATGGCACAATCGTAAGACCGGTGAGGAGGCAACATACCGGCACGCACCTTGTGAAACACGTCTAGGAATTCTTGGTACTCCTCTGGCAATTGAGATACCGAAGAAGTGCACAAGACTTTAACTGGTTTGCAAAGACAAGTGGAAATACATTGCGGGGACCACAACAAAATTTCGGACCTGCACCAGTCGAGACTGGGATTATGCTTTTGGAGCCAGGTATAACCCAGAACAACCGGAAAATGCAGAGAGTTTATCACCTGGAACTGTAGGGTTTCAAAATGGAGAGCCCCAACAGCCATGGACAATGGAGCAGTTTCGTGAGTAACGAGTGCGGGCTGAAGAGGCCTGGCATCAATGGCCTCAATAGCAAGCGGTACGGACCGAGGCAAAACAGGAATGGAGTGCTTTGATGCAAAAGCACTGTCATGAAATAGCCCGCAGCACCAGAGTCAACAAGAGCCTGAGTGACTATGGAGGAGTCCACTCAGGAAAGGACAACCGTGACCAAAGGTTTCTCCTTAAGTGGTTCCGGGGACGAGGATAAACCACCCAAGGTCTGCCCCCGACAGGACCATAGGTGTGAGCGTTTCCCTGCCTTGTAGGACAAGACTTCAAAAGGTGACCCTGTAACCCACCATAGAGGCAGAGCCCCTCCCTCCTCCTAAAAGCCCTCTCCGCCGTGGATCGACGCGTGAATCCCAGCTGCATCGGCTCAGCAGTACCTGGTGACTCGGGACCAGGAGGCATGGGAGGAGAGGGAGGCATGGGTGGGAACGAACATGTAGGAGACAATGGAACAGGAGGCTTCCGCAAGCGCTCCTTGAAAGAGGGCCTCTCTCTGAGTCTGATGTCAATTAGGATCAAAAAAGACACCAATGCCGCGAGATCCTCTGGTAAATCTCTGGCAGCAACTTCATCTTTAATCGCATCAGAGAGCCCATGAAAGAAGGCAGCAACAAGGGCTTCATTGTTCCAACCTACCTCTGCGGCAAGCGTACGGAACTCAATAGAATACTGAGAAACAGATCTTGTACCTTGCTGAATGGACATGAGTCGTTTAGCAGCAGAGGAGGAGCAAGCCGGAACATCAAATACCCTTCGAAGGAGGCCACAAATTCAAGGTTATTTGAAATCACAGGTTTATTAGTCTCCCACAAGGGATTAGCCCAGGCAAAAGCTGTGTCAGAGAGTAACGAGATGAGAAATCCCACCTTAGCTCTGTCAGAGCGAAACGCCTGAGGTAACATCTCAAAGTAAATGCCCACCTGGTTCAAAAACCCTCTGCACTGAATAGGATCGCCTCCATATCGCTGAGGTAGAGGTGCAGAACCGGACATGCTCCTGGTAGGCATAGGTGCAGCAGCGGAAACAGGAGCAGCCATAACTTGCGGAACACTTTGGTCCAAATGTGAAGTGTGAGTCAGCAGGGTTTGCAGGGCTAGTGCAAATTGATCCAAGCGGTGATCCTGTTCATCCATCCTGGAAATGATGGCAGGTAAAGGTGGATTATTAGCACCATCATTATTCATGGCCTTTGCATAATGTGAGGGTGCCAGGAATCGGAATGAGACGAGAAGTGCAAAAATAATCACACCTTTATTAATAACAAAAAATAATAAAAAGTCCACAAGTCAAATAACAAGCCAGGAGTCAAAACCAGAGCTGGTAGTCAGATGAGCCGAGTCAGGAGCAAAAGCGAATAGTCAGACGAGCCGGAATCAGGAACAAGGAAAACAGCAGTGTCAGGAACAAGCTAGGGATCAGGAACCAGGAAGGACGTCAGGCAGCCAGGTAATACACAGGAACTCTCACAAACAGGTCTGAGACAACGCAAAGGCAAAGCATACTGAACAGAGGCCCTTTAAATAATAAGTGATGACATCACAATTCTGAGACTGCATCCTGTCTCACATGGATGATACACACCAGTCTGGCCATAAAAGGAAGTGCAGGAAGTGAGCAGCATCCCCCACAATGCACCATAGTCAGGAAGAGAGGTGAGTAAAATGGCTGCCAGCAGCACATGGCAAACACAACAGGGAAAAAAACATGACAGCATTCAAACTTCAGTGTGCGGCGGCGATAGCATGAAGAGGATTCTCTGTGCTGAGTGTCTCCGCGGCCGCCGTTCGTGCTCCGCGGCCACCTCCACTCCACACCACCTTCGCTCCGGATGAAGATAGAAGTTTTTTTAGTGTTAGGTTTTTTTTTATTTTGGAGGGTTTGGTGGGTTGGGGGGGTTTACTGTTGGGGTTAATTTGTATTTTTTAGGTAAAAGAGCTGGTCGCTTTAGGGCAATGCCCTACAAAAGGCCTTTTTAAGGGCTATTGGTAGTTTAGTGTTAGATTAGGGGGTGCTTTTATTTTGGGGGGCTTTTCTATTTTTATAGGAGTATTAGATTAGGTTTAAATTTTTTATTTTTGATAATTTTGTTTATTTTTTCTGTAATTTTAGAATTTTTTATTCTTGATAATATTAGACTTATTTTAATTGAATCTTAGGTTTTTTTTTGTTTTTTTAATGTTAGCATATTTTATTTTAATTTTAACTTAGTATTTTTTTTATTTTATGTAATTAGGGTTAACTTAGGGGGTATTAGGTTAGGGGGCTTAGTGATTATATTAGTTATTTGCGTTGTGGGGGATGGTGGTTTAGGGGTTAATTAGATTTAAGTACGGTGCTTATATATTCAGCGCAAGGCTTGCTGGGCCTGCCTATGTGTGGCGAGGTGAAAATGGAGTAAAATTTCTCAAATTTCGCAGCGTAATTCCTTGTGCTGAATATGTAATACCGAATTGCTACGCCGGTTCTATGTTAGTTTATGGGAGTAAAAACTGCGGGCAACGGGTGAAATATACGCACCGCATTTATATGCGGCGCCTTATATATGGGATCGCTCACTTCAACTAAAACAGCCGGCGACGCCGCATATGTAATCTCGCCCATAGAGTTTGGGTGTTGCTAGTTTTAAAATGACATGTTCTAATGAATTAGAGCATGCCATTTTTTATTATTATTGTGGCTCTTTAAACAAAGCAATGGAAAAAAATAAATAAACAGATGTCCATGCTATTGATTTTTTTTTACATATTTATAATTGTAATTTATTTGTACATCTATCTATCTTAAATATTTGCTTTTAATATAAATACAATATTAATGTGTTTTGTAGATGTGTATACATATAAATGTTGAACCAAGTTTGCACAGGTGTTTCAAAATATTACAAACTAATGTGTGTAAAAACACATATTGACTTGGCACTCTTCATAATATAGATAATAAAGGTTACGGAAATATCATGACAGGAAAAGCAGTCCCAAGAAAAAAAAAAGTTACAAATATTTGTAAAAGGTAATTATGATTAAAGTTGTCATTAATTTCACTGTACATTTTTCTGCTGAAACTGATTTGTTTAAATTTAAACAGTTTGTATTAAAAAACAAAACCAAAAGGACAGAATGGGGCCTATTTATCAAAAAGTCAACTGAAAATACACTGGAATTCCGTGTCGTAATTGTCGTGAGATTGATCCGCCGTAGTTATCAAAGCGTCAAGATCGGCAAATGTTGAAATTTGTGATGTAACATACGATCCCGCAATCTCAATCGGACGCAGATCGATGCAAGTTGAAAACCCATGGAATTCGAGCGGAATCGTGTTAATTCGCCCTCCTATTTGACACTATTTGAAGCTCGCACAAAGTTATCAAAATTTCTACAGTTACGCTCGTGTCTTTTCCGACTCAGCGTACCTGGTTTTCAGTCCGCCACACCTCAGGTCGCGGATGCCATAGAACTCAATGGGAGTTGGAAAACACTGAAAGCTTATGTTCGATGCTGCAAGAGAATGAAGTATATTACATAATAAAAGTAAATTAGAGACTTTATTAAATATGTATACCCTTTCTAAATCAAACATTAGTATTGCTTCACATTTGGTGCACTAGTAGATATAGGGATAAAAATGAAAAATACATTACTACTGATGGACAATATCCAAATTTATTTTAGATTTTTGCACCAAACTTGTCACACTAATAGATATAGAGATACAATTTTAAATCAAAACATTATATAGCTATCGCCCTTATTTTTATTTAAAAAAAATCTATTTGCACCATGTTTAATATTTTCTATACGCAACACAAAGTTATTAAATAGCATTCTCTTTCTGTCATGTTTTGCAATGGTGATATTCTTCAATTCACTCTGCAAATATTTTTAAACAAAGGATAGCAAGAGAACGAAAACAGTGGCATGCAAAACAAATTTTAATGATTTTAAAATGGCATTCAACTTCACACAAAGGATAGCAAGAGAATAAAAACAGTTGCATTAAAAAAAACATTGAAATTATTTTAAAATGGCATTCGAATTTTGTGCAGGTTCACCAGCTGTAATAAATGCAGGTGTATTTTTTGTGCAATTCAATAAATTACTTATGCACAACACATGAGTGTTTAGGTATGGATGCAATTTGAACTCTTATTTTCTGTGTTTGGATGGCAGCGCCGTGGAGGCGTAAAAGGTCAGTAATTATATATTTTTTAGGAATAACATATTAGCACTGTTTTCATTCTCTTGCTATCCTTTGTTGGAAGTAGAATGCCATTTTAAAGTCATTTCAATGTATTTTGCATGACACCATTTTCCTTTCTGCATGCAAAAATACATTGAAATTACTTTAAAATGGCATTCTACTTCCAACAAATGATAGCAAGAGATTTGAAACGGTTGCACAAATTATTGCATTTCAAAATGTTCTACATTGCATTCTCTTTCTAATTAATGTTTGGCAATGTTAATACACGTCGTGTTCTGTGCTGTGTTTGGAGATGTCCCAATAAAGATACTCTTTTACTTTTTGGAGCCTAACGCAGCCCTTCTGTGAACTCTAAATACCAGCGGTATTTAAAAGGTGAGGGAGAAAAAAAGCACGCGTAGCTAACGCACCCCTTTGGCCGCAGAACTCTAAATCTAGCCGTTACTTTGCATGCACAGCAGAAAATAGCTGAACTGACAAGAAAAATGCTACTGTTTAAAAAATATGACACTTGTCAGCTCCTTATAACACATAAGAAAAATATATACAGAATTAAAATATTTTTCCCTAACAAGGCCATGCTATGTTAACATAGCCAGTAGAAGAAATTACACTCCCAGTGGGTTATAGAAGAGATTTGGTAATAAAATGTTAATTTTCCATTGTTATCTCCAAGTATTGGTGATTGGTTTATGGACAGATATAAGATAAAGAAGCAGGTATATGTGCACAATGTGATACAGTAATGAGATCTGATTATACCTACAAGCTCAACACTTTATATTAGGTTGTTGCTTCAAAACACAAAATCAGCTAATTCATATATACAAATAAGCCTTAAAAAGCAATTCTCATACATTTTCTACTCTGCAGCTGGAAAATAATTTGAAACACATTAAGGGAAAAACAATGTTATAGTATAGTGTCCCTTTACAGATCTACAGAGCACTGCAGCTCTCAAGCTGTACGTTAACCACATGTTTAACCCATTTGCAGGAGTTTAACACGTAGGGCAAGATTACATATGCGGCGCAGGTTTTAGTGCAACTGCTGAAACCCGTGTCGCATGTAAGTTCACCTCGCACATCGGGTGAATCACATATACGGCGTCGTCAGATCATAAACTGCCGTAAGTCGGATAAACTGGCGATGTTCAGAAATGTGCACAAATACACATTTCTGGAGATGCCAGTGACTTATCGCAGTTTATGATCTGACAGCGCATAAGTAAAAAACAAAAATATGTTACATCACCCGTAAAAGTCTAACCTGTCTCACAAAAATGAACCCGACACGTCAAAACCCCTATATCCCCCCCCCACATTGCAACTAATAATAAAAGTTATTAACCCCTAAACCGCCATCCCCCCACAACACAATATACCTAATTAAACTATCTATCTGCCACCCACCCCCCACAACACAATAAACCTAAGTAAATTATTAACCCCTAATCCGCCATCCCCCCACACGGCAACAAACCTAAGTAAACTATTAACCCCTAGCAATGCAATAAACCTAACAAATGTATTAACCCCTAAACCGCCATCCCCCCACAACGCAAAGAACTAATCTAATCACTAAGCCCCCTAACCTAACATCCCCTAAATTAACCCTAATTGCATAAAATAAAAAAATATTAAGTTAAAATTAAAATAAAATATCCTAACATAAAAAAACCTAAGATTCAATTAAAATAAGTCTAATATTACCGAAAATAAAAAGTCTAAAATTACAGAAAAAAATAAGCGAAATTAACAAAAATTAAAAAATTAAACCTAATCCAATACCCATCTAAAAATAAAAAGGCCCCCCCAAAATAAAAACACCCTCTACTCTAACACTAAACTACCAATAGCCCTTAAAAGGGCCTTTTGTAGGGCATTGCCCTAAAGCGATCAGCTCATTAACCTAAAAAATACAAATGAACCCCTAGCAGTAAACCCCCCAACCCACCAAACCCTCCAAAATAAAAAAAAAACTGATTTGAACAGCCAATAGGATTTCAGTAGCTCTCATCCTATTGGCTGATTTGAAAACATCAGCCAATAGGAATGCAAGGTACCCCAAATATAAAACAGGTACCATGCATTTGTCAGGGTGCCAGGAATCAGACTGAGACGAGAAGTGCAAAAATAATCACACCTTTATTAATAACAAAAAATAATAAAAAGTCCACAAGTCAAATAACAAGCCAGGAGTCAAAACAAGAGCTGGTAGTCAGACGAGCCGAGTCAGGAGCCAAAGCGAATAGTCAGACGAGTCGGAATCAGGAACAAGGAAAACAGCAGTGTCAGGAACAAGCCAGGGATCAGGAACTAGGAAGGATATCAGGCAGCCAGCAAATACACAGGAACTCTCACAAACAGGTCTGAGACAACGCAAAGGCAAAGCATACTGAACAGAGGCCCTTAAAATAATAAGTGATGACATCACAATTCTGAGACTGCATCCTGTCTCACATGGATGATGCACCCCAGTCTGGCCATAAAAGGAAGTGCAGGAAGTGAGCAGCATCCCCCACAATGCACCATAGTCAGGAAGAGAGGTGAGTAAAATGGCTGCCAGCAGCACATGGCAAACACAACAGGGAAAAAACCCTGACAGTACCCTCCCCTCAACGACCCCTCCCCCATGGGAGGATAAAAGGCTTATTGGGGAAATGGGCATGGAAGGCACGGAGGAGGGCGGGAGCATGAACATCAGAGGAGGGAACCCAAGAATGCTCCTCCGGACCGTAGCCCCTCCAGTGAACCAAATACTGTACACGGCCCCTGGACATACGAGAGTCAATAATGCTGCTGACCTCATACTCCTCATGTTTGTCAACAAAGATAGGATGGGGACGAGGCAACACAGTGGTAAACCGATTACAAACCAATAGTTTCAAGAGGGAGACATGAAAAACATTGGAGATGCGCATAGCAGGAGGAAGGTCAAGAGCGTAGGCCACAGGATTAACCTGTATTCGAAAAGGACCAACATAATGGGGAGCCAATTTATTGGAAGGCACACAAAGGTTCAAGTTGCGGGAGGACAGCAGAACTCTCTCACCAACCTGGTAGGAAAGTGCGGGCAGACGCCTACGATCAGCTTGGAACTTTTGGTGCTGCATAGAACGATGAAGGCAATCCTGAATCTGCACCCACGTGGAACGGAGTTGCCGGAGATGCTCCTCCAAAGCCTGAATACCCTGAGACATGAATGAATTGGGCAACAAGGATGGTTGAAACCCATAATTCGCCATGAATGGGGATAACTTGGAGGAAGCATTAATAGCAATATTACGAGCAAACTCTGCCCAAGGTAACAGTTCAAACCAATTATTGTGGTGATCTGAGACATAGCAATGGAGGAACTGTTTGAGAGCTTGATTAGACCGTTCCGCAGCCCCATTGGATTGAGGGTGATATGCCAAGGAGAAGGAAAGCTGGATCCCCATTTGAGCACAAAAGGAACGCCAAAATCTGGAGACAAACTGGCTACCCCGGTCCGACACTATCTCCTTGGGTAACCCATGTAAACGGAAGACCTCCCGGGCAAAAATTGAAGCAAGCTCCTGAGCGGTAGGCAGCTTCATCAAGGGAATGCAATGTGACATTTTAGAAAAACGGTCAACCACCATAAGGATAACAGTATTGCCATTGGAAACAGGGAGCTCGACAATGAAGTCCATGGAAAGATGTGTCCAAGGACGCTCACCATTAGCAATAGGTTGAAGAAGACCCACAGGAAGACGTCGAGGAGTCTTATTCTGTGCACAAACTGAGCAGGAGGCAACATACGCAGCAACATCAGAACGAAGACCTGGCCACCAGAATTGTCGAGTGACAGACCAAATCATTTGGTTCTTGCCTGGGTGACCTGCGGCTTTAGGATAGTGGTAAGTGTGCAAAAGTTTAGCTCGAAGATTCTCAGGAACAAAACACTTACCACTAGGTTTCTCAGGAGGTGCATTGGTTTGTGCAGCCAGGATCTCCTCCACCAAGGGAGAAGTCAAATTAGTATGTATGGTAGCCAAAATATGGTCAGGAGGTATAACAGGAGTAGGTACAGACTCCTCCTTGGACAGAGGCAAAAATTGTTGAGAGAGGGCATCAGCCCTAACATTCTTACTACCAGGCAGGTAGGAGACCACATAATTAAACTGAGACAAAAATAGCGCCCATCTGGCCTGTCGGGGTGACAAACGTTTTGCTTCAGATAGATAAGCTAAATTCTTGTGGTCAGTAAGAATGAACACTGGCACGCTAGTACCCTCGAGAAGATGCCTCCATTCCTTAAGTGCCAAAATTATGGCCAGTAATTCCCTGTCGCCAATTTCATAATTGCACTCCGCTGGAGACAATTTCTTAGAGAAGAAACCACACGGATGCAAGGAACCGTCAGGCATGGGACATTGAGACAAGAGGGCACCTACTCCAGTCTCAGACGCATCGACCTCAAGAACGAAAGGCAGGACAGGGTTAGGATGAGCCAGAACTGGAGCGGCAGCAAAGGCAGTATTAAGACTATCAAAGGCCTTAATGGCAGTAGGTGACCAATGGAGTGGATAATTCTCTTTACGGGTCATGTCTGTGATAGGTTTGACCAAGGAAGAAAAGTTTTTAATAAACTTTCTATAGTAATTGGCGAACCCCAAAAAATGTTGAATAGACCGAAGACCAACTGGGCGAGGCCACTGCAGAACTGCAGATAACTTGTCAGAATCCATGGAGAACCCTGCAGCGGAGATAACATAACCTAGGAAGGTTACTTGAGTCTGGTGGAACTCACATTTCTCAAGTTTACAAAACAGGCCGTTCTCACGTAGTCTCTGAAGAACCCGTGTAACATCGGAACGATGAGCCTCAAGTGTGGGTGAGTGTATGAGGATGTTGTCTAAGTACACCACAATACACTGTTGCAATATATCTCGTAGGACATCATTAATAAATTCCTGAGAAACAGCAGGAGCATTACATAGGCCAAAAGGAATTACAAGATACTCATAATGCCCGCTCCTGGTGTTAAATGCTGTTTTCCATTCGTGGCCCTCCTTAATCCTAACGAGATTGTACGCTCCTCTCAAATCAAGTTTAGTAAAGACTGTAGCTCCCTTGAGGCGGTCAAAGAGTTCCATAATAAGCGGAATAGGGTAAGCATTCTTAATGGTAAGACGATTAAGACCCCTATAATTTATACATGGTCTTAACTCGCCACCCTTTTTCTTCACAAAGAAGAAGCCAGCCCCTGCAGGAGAGTAGGATTTGTGGATGATCCCCCTCGACAGAGCATCGGCAACATACTCCTCCATAGCACAATTCTCTGATACAGACAGAGGGTACACCCGGCCCCGAGAAGGAATGGCTCCGAGTTGCAGGTCTATGGCACAATCGTAAGACCGGTGAGGAGGCAACATACCGGCACGCACCTTGTGAAACACGTCTAGGAATTCTTGGTACTCCTCTGGCAATTGAGATACCGAAGAAGTGCACAAGACTTTAACTGGTTTGCAAAGACAAGTGGAAATACATTGCGGGGACCACAACAAAATTTCGGACCTGCACCAGTCGAGACTGGGATTATGCTTTTGGAGCCAGGTATAACCCAGAACAACCGGAAAATGCAGAGAGTTTATCACCTGGAACTGTAGGGTTTCAAAATGGAGAGCCCCAACAGCCATGGACAATGGAGCAGTTTCGTGAGTAACGAGTGCGGGCTGAAGAGGCCTGCCATCAATGGCCTCAATAGCAAGCGGTACGGACCGAGGCAAAACAGGAATGGAGTGCTTTGATGCAAAAGCACTGTCATGAAATAGCCCGCAGCACCAGAGTCAACAAGAGCCTGAGTGACTATGGAGGAGTCCACTCAGGAAAGGACAACCGTGACCAAAGGTTTCTCCTTAAGTGGTTCCGGGGACGAGGATAAACCACCCAAGGTCTGCCCCCGACAGGACCATAGGTGTGAGCGTTTCCCTGCCTTGTAGGACAAGACTTCAAAAGGTGACCCTGTAACCCACCATAGAGGCAGAGCCCCTCCCTCCTCCTAAAAGCCCTCTCCGCCGTGGATCGACGCGTGAATCCCAGCTGCATCGGCTCAGCAGTACCTGGTGACTCGGGACCAGGAGGCATGGGAGGAGAGGGAGGCATGGGTGGGAACGAACATGTAGGAGACAATGGAACAGGAGGCTTCCGCAAGCGCTCCTTGAAAGAGGGCCTCTCTCTGAGTCTGATGTCAATTAGGATCAAAAAAGACACCAATGCCGCGAGATCCTCTGGTAAATCTCTGGCAGCAACTTCATCTTTAATCGCATCAGAGAGCCCATGAAAGAAGGCAGCAACAAGGGCTTCATTGTTCCAACCTACCTCTGCGGCAAGCGTACGGAACTCAATAGAATACTGAGAAACAGATCTTGTACCTTGCTGAATGGACATGAGTCGTTTAGCAGCAGAGGAGGAGCAAGCCGGAACATCAAATACCCTTCGAAGGAGGCCACAAATTCAAGGTTATTTGAAATCACAGGTTTATTAGTCTCCCACAAGGGATTAGCCCAGGCAAAAGCTGTGTCAGAGAGTAACGAGATGAGAAATCCCACCTTAGCTCTGTCAGAGCGAAACGCCTGAGGTAACATCTCAAAGTAAATGCCCACCTGGTTCAAAAACCCTCTGCACTGAATAGGATCGCCTCCATATCGCTGAGGTAGAGGTGCAGAACCGGACATGCTCCTGGTAGGCATAGGTGCAGCAGCGGAAACAGGAGCAGCCATAACTTGCGGAACACTTTGGTCCAAATGTGAAGTGTGAGTCAGCAGGGTTTGCAGGGCTAGTGCAAATTGATCCAAGCGGTGATCCTGTTCATCCATCCTGGAAATGATGGCAGGTAAAGGTGGATTATTAGCACCATCATTATTCATGGCCTTTGCATAATGTGAGGGTGCCAGGAATCGGAATGAGACGAGAAGTGCAAAAATAATCACACCTTTATTAATAACAAAAAATAATAAAAAGTCCACAAGTCAAATAACAAGCCAGGAGTCAAAACCAGAGCTGGTAGTCAGATGAGCCGAGTCAGGAGCAAAAGCGAATAGTCAGACGAGCCGGAATCAGGAACAAGGAAAACAGCAGTGTCAGGAACAAGCTAGGGATCAGGAACCAGGAAGGACGTCAGGCAGCCAGGTAATACACAGGAACTCTCACAAACAGGTCTGAGACAACGCAAAGGCAAAGCATACTGAACAGAGGCCCTTTAAATAATAAGTGATGACATCACAATTCTGAGACTGCATCCTGTCTCACATGGATGATACACACCAGTCTGGCCATAAAAGGAAGTGCAGGAAGTGAGCAGCATCCCCCACAATGCACCATAGTCAGGAAGAGAGGTGAGTAAAATGGCTGCCAGCAGCACATGGCAAACACAACAGGGAAAAAAACATGACAGCATTCAAACTTCAGTGTGCGGCGGCGATAGCATGAAGAGGATTCTCTGTGCTGAGTGTCTCCGCGGCCGCCGTTCGTGCTCCGCGGCCACCTCCACTCCACACCACCTTCGCTCCGGATGAAGATAGAAGTTTTTTTAGTGTTAGGTTTTTTTTTATTTTGGAGGGTTTGGTGGGTTGGGGGGGTTTACTGTTGGGGTTAATTTGTATTTTTTAGGTAAAAGAGCTGGTCGCTTTAGGGCAATGCCCTACAAAAGGCCTTTTTAAGGGCTATTGGTAGTTTAGTGTTAGATTAGGGGGTGCTTTTATTTTGGGGGGCTTTTCTATTTTTATAGGAGTATTAGATTAGGTTTAAATTTTTTATTTTTGATAATTTTGTTTATTTTTTCTGTAATTTTAGAATTTTTTATTCTTGATAATATTAGACTTATTTTAATTGAATCTTAGGTTTTTTTTTGTTTTTTTAATGTTAGCATATTTTATTTTAATTTTAACTTAGTATTTTTTTTATTTTATGTAATTAGGGTTAACTTAGGGGGTATTAGGTTAGGGGGCTTAGTGATTATATTAGTTATTTGCGTTGTGGGGGATGGTGGTTTAGGGGTTAATTAGATTTAAGTACGGTGCTTATATATTCAGCGCAAGGCTTGCTGGGCCTGCCTATGTGTGGCGAGGTGAAAATGGAGTAAAATTTCTCAAATTTCGCAGCGTAATTCCTTGTGCTGAATATGTAATACCGAATTGCTACGCCGGTTCTATGTTAGTTTATGGGAGTAAAAACTGCGGGCAACGGGTGAAATATACGCACCGCATTTATATGCGGCGCCTTATATATGGGATCGCTCACTTCAACTAAAACAGCCGGCGACGCCGCATATGTAATCTCGCCCATAGAGTTTGGGTGTTGCTAGTTTTAAAATGACATGTTCTAATGAATTAGAGCATGCCATTTTTTATTATTATTGTGGCTCTTTAAACAAAGCAATGGAAAAAAATAAATAAACAGATGTCCATGCTATTGATTTTTTTTTACATATTTATAATTGTAATTTATTTGTACATCTATCTATCTTAAATATTTGCTTTTAATATAAATACAATATTAATGTGTTTTGTAGATGTGTATACATATAAATGTTGAACCAAGTTTGCACAGGTGTTTCAAAATATTACAAACTAATGTGTGTAAAAACACATATTGACTTGGCACTCTTCATAATATAGATAATAAAGGTTACGGAAATATCATGACAGGAAAAGCAGTCCCAAGAAAAAAAAAAGTTACAAATATTTGTAAAAGGTAATTATGATTAAAGTTGTCATTAATTTCACTGTACATTTTTCTGCTGAAACTGATTTGTTTAAATTTAAACAGTTTGTATTAAAAAACAAAACCAAAAGGACAGAATGGGGCCTATTTATCAAAAAGTCAACTGAAAATACACTGGAATTCCGTGTCGTAATTGTCGTGAGATTGATCCGCCGTAGTTATCAAAGCGTCAAGATCGGCAAATGTTGAAATTTGTGATGTAACATACGATCCCGCAATCTCAATCGGACGCAGATCGATGCAAGTTGAAAACCCATGGAATTCGAGCGGAATCGTGTTAATTCGCCCTCCTATTTGACACTATTTGAAGCTCGCACAAAGTTATCAAAATTTCTACAGTTACGCTCGTGTCTTTTCCGACTCAGCGTACCTGGTTTTCAGTCCGCCACACCTCAGGTCGCGGATGCCATAGAACTCAATGGGAGTTGGAAAACACTGAAAGCTTATGTTCGATGCTGCAAGAGAATGAAGTATATTACATAATAAAAGTAAATTAGAGACTTTATTAAATATGTATACCCTTTCTAAATCAAACATTAGTATTGCTTCACATTTGGTGCACTAGTAGATATAGGGATAAAAATGAAAAATACATTACTACTGATGGACAATATCCAAATTTATTTTAGATTTTTGCACCAAACTTGTCACACTAATAGATATAGAGATACAATTTTAAATCAAAACATTATATAGCTATCGCCCTTATTTTTATTTAAAAAAAATCTATTTGCACCATGTTTAATATTTTCTATACGCAACACAAAGTTATTAAATAGCATTCTCTTTCTGTCATGTTTTGCAATGGTGATATTCTTCAATTCACTCTGCAAATATTTTTAAACAAAGGATAGCAAGAGAACGAAAACAGTGGCATGCAAAACAAATTTTAATGATTTTAAAATGGCATTCAACTTCACACAAAGGATAGCAAGAGAATAAAAACAGTTGCATTAAAAAAAACATTGAAATTATTTTAAAATGGCATTCGAATTTTGTGCAGGTTCACCAGCTGTAATAAATGCAGGTGTATTTTTTGTGCAATTCAATAAATTACTTATGCACAACACATGAGTGTTTAGGTATGGATGCAATTTGAACTCTTATTTTCTGTGTTTGGATGGCAGCGCCGTGGAGGCGTAAAAGGTCAGTAATTATATATTTTTTAGGAATAACATATTAGCACTGTTTTCATTCTCTTGCTATCCTTTGTTGGAAGTAGAATGCCATTTTAAAGTCATTTCAATGTATTTTGCATGACACCATTTTCCTTTCTGCATGCAAAAATACATTGAAATTACTTTAAAATGGCATTCTACTTCCAACAAATGATAGCAAGAGATTTGAAACGGTTGCACAAATTATTGCATTTCAAAATGTTCTACATTGCATTCTCTTTCTAATTAATGTTTGGCAATGTTAATACACGTCGTGTTCTGTGCTGTGTTTGGAGATGTCCCAATAAAGATACTCTTTTACTCATCTTTGGATGGTGCTGTTCTTTTTGTGAAATTGGACATTTTTGGAGGTCATTGGCAGGACCTGGGTACGTGCACCTCCCTGCAGATTGATGCTGTTTTCATTCTTCCATATATTCAATGTTAATACACCACATTATTCCTCTATTCAATTGTCAAATATTTTTAAAATAAAGATAGCAAGACCATCAAAAATGTTGCATACTAAGTACATGTAAAATACATGTAAAATACATTTAAAATGGCATTCTCAATCCCACAAAGGATAGCAAGAGATTTGAAAAAATTGAACAAATTATTGCATTTCATAATGTTCTAAATTGCATTCTCTTTCTAAGTTATGTTTGGCAATGTTAATACACCACATTGTTCTTTAATATGTTATTTCAAAAACACAGTAATCACTGACCTTTTGAACCTTCATAACACTGCCATCCAAACACAGAAATTCCGAGTTATAATTACAACCATAGCTAAATACTATTGTGTTGTGCATAAGTAATTTATTTAATTGCACAAAGAATACACCTGCATTTATTACAGCTGGTGAACTCGCCTGGATGATCTAATTCTATACATAATTTATACACAACATTCTGCTTGTCACATGACACAATAATACAGAAATTCTGTCAATCGTCGTGGTGCATAAATTATTCAATCAATTTGCTCGTCAAATGACGCAATAATACCGACATTAGTCAATCGTGGTGCATAAATTATGTAATAAATTTGCTAGACAAATGACGCAATAATACCGAAATTGGTCAATCGTGGTGCATAAATTATGCAATAAATTTGCTTGTCAAATGACGCGATAGTACTGAAATTCTGCAAGTCATTTATGTAACCCTTTATGCACCCTTCACTTATTCACAGTTTGTTGGATTGAGAGCTTACATTGTGTGTCAGTTTTAGGGGGACACAGGTTTTGGAAGGAACCTTGACGAGGTACCGCGCTTGTACCATTTTTCTAACTAACTAGCTAACCATTTTTTTTAACTAACCCTTAAATTATTGCTTTTGATCTTAGCTGAGAGATTGTGAGTGAGTTATGCACTTTCTCTGTGTGTTTCTTTAAAATTTTCTTTATGAATTTTCAATATTGTACTTGCGCACAGGCCTGTCTGTGCTTAAAGGGACAGTCAACCATAGAATTGTTATTGTTTTAAAAGATAGATAATCCCTTTATTACTCATTCTCCAGTTTTGCATAACCAACACACTTATATTAATGTACTTTTTACCTTTGTGATTACCTTGTATCTAGGAACCTTCTTCCAGCCCCCTGATCACATGACTGTGACTGTTTATTATCTATTGTCTTAAATTTAGCATTGTATTGTGCTAGATCTTAAATAACTTTCTGTGCCTGAACACAGTGTTATCTATATAGCCCACGTGTACTTTCTGTCTCTTTGTGTTGAAAAGAGATTTAAAAAGCCTGTGATAAGAGGCAGCCCTCAAAGGCTTAGAAATTAGCATATGAGCCTACCTATGTTTAGTTTAAACTAAGAATACCAAGAGAAAAAAGCAAATTTGATGATAAAAGTAAATTGGAAAGTCAATTAAAATTAAAAGTCCTATCTGAATAATGAAAGTTTAATTTATACTTGACTGTCCCTTTAACCCCTTAATGACCACAGCACTTTTCCATTTTCTGTCCGTTTGGGACCAAGGCTATTTTTACATTTCTGTGGTGTTTGTGTTTAGCTGTAATTTTCCCCTTACTCATTTACTGTACCCACACATATTATATACCGTTTTTCTCGCCATTAAATGGACTTTCAAAATATACCATTATTTTCATCATATCTTATAATTTACTATAAAAAAAATTATAAAATATGAGGAAAAAATGGAAAAAAACACACTTTTTCTAACTTTGACCCCCAAAATCTGTTACACATCTACAACCACCCAAAAAAACATATGCTAAATAGTTTCTAAATTTTGTCATGAGTTTAGAAATACCCAATGTTTACATGTTCTTTGCTTTTTTTGCAAGTTATAGGGCCATAAATACAAGTAGCACTTTGCTATTTCCAAACCACTTTTTTTCAAAATTAGCGATAGTTACATTGGGACACTAATATCTTTCAGGAATCCCTGAATATCTATTGACATGTATATATTTTTTTTTAGAAGACATCCCAAAGTATTGATCTAGGCCCATTTTGGTATATTTCATGCCACCATTTCACCGCCAAATGCGATCAAATAAAAAAAATTGTTCCCTTTTTCACAATTTTTTTCACAAACTTTAGGTTTCTCACTGAAATTATTTACAAACAACTTATGCAATTATAGCATAAATGGTTGTAAATGCTTCTCTGGGATCCCCTTTGTTCATAAATAGCAGACATATATGGCTTTGGTTTTGCTTTTTACTAATTAGAAGGCTGCTAAATGCGACTGCGCACCACACGTGTATTATGCCCAGCAGTGAAGGGGTTAATAAGGGAGCATGTAGGGAGCTTCTAGGGTTAATTTTAGCTTCAGTGTAGTGTAGTAGACAACCCCAAGTATTGATCTAGGCCCATTTTGGTATATTTCATGCCACCATTTCACCGCCAAATGCAATCAAATAAAAAAAAACGCTAAATTTTTCACAATTTTAGGTTTCTCACTGAAATTATTTACAAACAGCTTGTGCAATTATGGCACAAATGGTTGTAAATGCTTCTCTGGGATCCCCTTTGTTCAGAAATAGCAGACATATATGACTTTGGCGTTGTTTTTTGGTAATTAGAAGGCCGCTAAGTGCTGCTGCGCATCACACGTGTATTATGGCTAGCAGTGAAGGGGTTAATTAGGTAGTTTGTAGGGAGCTTGCAGGGTTAATTTTAGCTTTAGTGTAGAGATCAGCCTCCCACCTGACACATCAGACCCCCTGATCCCTCCCAAACAGCTCCCTTCACTCCCCCACACCACAATTGTCCCCGCCATCTTAAGTACTGGCAGAAAGTCTGCCAGTACTAAAATAAAAGTTTTTTTTTAAAAAAATAATAATAAATTTTTAGCATATTTACATATGCTACTTTGTAGGATCCCCCCTTAGCCCCCAACCTCCCTGATCCCCCCCAAAACAGCTCTCTAGCCCCCCCTCTGACTTATTGGGGGCCATCTTGGGTACTGGCAGCTGTCTGCCAGTACCCAGTTTGCAAGATAAATAGTTTATTTTTTATTTTTATGTTGTTTTTCTGTAGTGTAGCTTCCCCCCCCCCACAGACCAATCCCCCACCCCCTAACTAATGAATTTTAATTTCAATAGTTAGTACTTTTAAAACTTTTGAGTACATAATTTTTCTGTAGTGTAGCGGCTCCCACCCGCTCCCTCCCCGTGCACGCGCCCGCCCCCGCCCTCCCGTGCACGCGCGCGCGTCCGTGCGCGCCCCGATCACCCCCGCCCCCGATCCCGCCCCCCTCCACCTCATCAGGGCCATTGATGGCCGCCACCCGCCTCCCGAACCGGCTCCCACCCACCAACGGATCTTGCCGGTGATGTCCGGTGCAGAGAGGGCCACAGAGTGGCTCTCTCTGCACCGGATTGCTAAAAAATGTTATTGCAGGATGCCTCGATATCGAGGCATCACTGCAATAACCGGAAAGCAACTGGAAGCGAGCAGGATCGCTTCCAGCTGCTTTCCAGACCAAGGACGTACGCCACACGTCCTCGGTCATTAACTGTATTTTTTTTGAGGACGTGTGGCGTACGTCCTTGGTCCTTAAGGGGTTAAAGGGACAGTATACTATAAAATTGTTTTTACCTTAAAGCGAAGGTTCATTTTGATGAATTAGTGCCTGGTTTTTAATAAACCTATTAAAAACAAGGACACTTTAATTAATCATAACTGACATTTCACTGTTTTCTTCAAAAACTTACCTTTTAATCCTGGCAGCCGCTCCAGCACTTCCTCCATCGGTCGCAAGCAATCTTCGCGGGTCCAAAATGATGAATCCGGCTTCCTCCAATCACAGCATTGCATCAGACCAAGATTCCCCCGGGGGGGGGGGGGGAAGCTGCGATTGGAGGAAGCCTGATTCGTCATTTCTGACATATGCAGAGGCTTCCGACGGCCGGGGGAATCGCTGGAGGGGCATTCAGGATTAAAAGGTAAGTTTTTGAAGAAAACAGTGAAATGTAATTTTTGATGAATTTAAGTGCCCTTGTTTTTAATAGGATTATTAAAAACCGGGCACTAATTCGTGAAAATGGACCTTCACTTTAATGTGTTTCCAATTACTTTTTTTTACCAGCAGTAGTATAAAATGTATGAGATTTGCTTTTGTAAGGCTTATTTGTGTATATGAATTAGCTGATTTTGGCCTAGATTTGGAGTTTGGCGGTAGATGGGTTGTTAACGCTACGCAGGCTTTTTTCTGGCCGCACCATAAATTTAACTCTGGTATCGAGAGTCCAAAAAAATGCTGCGTTAGGCTCCAAAAAAGGAGCGTAGAGCATTTTTACCGCAAATGCAACTCTCGATACCAGAGTTGCTTACGGACGCGGCCAGCCTCAAAAACGTGCTCGTGCACGATTCTCCCATAGGAAACAATGGGGCTGTTTGAGCTGAAAAAAAACCTAACACCTGCAAAAAAGCAGCGTTCAGCTCCTAACGCAGCCCCATTGTTTCCTATGGGGAAACACTTCCTACGTCTGCACCTAACACTCTAACATGTACCCCGAGTCTAAACACCCCTAACCTTACACTTATTAACCCCTAATCTGCCGCCCCCGCTATCGCTGACCCCTGCATTTTATTATTAACCCCTAATCTTCCGCTCCGTAAACCGCCGAAACTTACATTATCCCTATGTACCCCTAATCTGCTGCCCCTAACACCGCCGACCCCTGTATTATATTTATTAACCCCTAACCTGCCCCCCACAACGTCGCCGCCAGCTACCTACAATAATTAACCCCTAATCTGCCGACCGCAAAGCGCCGCCACCTACGTTATCCTTATGTACCCCTAATCTGCTGCCCCTAACACCGCCGACCCTATATTATATTTATTAACCCCTAATCTGCCCCCCTCAACGTCGCCGACACCTGCCTACACTTATTAACCCCTAATCTGCCGAGCGGACCTGAGCGCTACTATAATAAAGTTATTAACCCCTAATCCGCCTCACTAACCCTATCATAAATAGTATTAACCCCTAATCTGCCCTCCCTAACATCGCCGACACCTAACTTCAATTATTAACCCCTAATCTGACGACCGGAGCTCACCGCTACTATAATAAATGGATTAACCCCTAAAGCTAAGTCTAACCATAACACTAACACCCCCCTAACTTAAATATAATTTACATCTAACGAAATTAATTAACTCTTATTAAATAAATTATTCCTATTTAAAGCTAAATACTTACCTGTAAAATAAATCCTAATATAGCTACAATATAAATTATATTTATATTATAGCTATTTTAGGATTTATATTTATTTTACAGGTAACTTTGTATTTATTTTAACCAGGTACAATAGCTATTAAATAGTTAAGAACTATTTAATAGCTAAAATAGTTAAAATAATTACAAATTTACCTGTAAAAGAAATCCTAACCTAAGTTATAATTAAACCTAACACTACCCTATCAAAAAATAATTAAATAAAATACCTACAATTACCTACAATAAAACCTAACACTACACTATCAATAAATAAATAAATTAAATACAATTCCTACAAATAACTACAATTACATAAACTAACTAAAGTACAAAAAATAAAAAAGGACTAAGTTACAAAAAATAAAAAAATATTTACAAACATAAGAAAAATATTACAACAATTTTAAACTAATTACACCTACTCTAAGCCCCCTAATAAAATAACAAAGACCCCCATAATAAAAAAATGCCCTACCCTATTCTAAATTAATAGAGTTAAAAGCTCTTTTACCTTACCAGCCCTGAACAGGGCCCTTTGCGGGGCATGCCCCAAGAAAATCAGCTCTTTTGCCTGTAAAAAAAAACATACAATACCCCCCCCAACATTACAACCCACCACCCACATACCCCTAATCTAACCCAAACCCCCCTTAAATAAACCTAACACTAAGCCCCTGAAGATCTTCCTACCTTGTCTTCACCCTTCCAGGTTCACCGATCCGTCCTGGCATCCGGTGCTGAAGAGGTCCAGAAGAGGCTCCAAAGTCTTCCTCCTATCCGGCAAGAAGAGGACATCCGGACCGGCAAACATCTTCATCCAAGCGGCATCTTCGATCTTCTTCCATCCGGTGCGGAGCGGGTCCATGTTGAAGCAGCCGACGCGGATCCATCCTCTTCTTTCTGTGTCTCCCGACGAATGACGGTTCCTTTAAGGGACGTCATCCAAGATGGCGTCCCTCGAATTCCGATTGGCTGATAGGATTCTATCAGCCAATCGGAATTAAGGTAGGAATATTCTGATTGGCTGATGGAATCAGCCAATCAGAATCAAGTTCAATCCGATTGGCTGATCCAATCAGCCAATCAGATTGAGCTCGCATTCTATTGGCTGATCGGAACAGCCAATAGAATGCGAGCTCAATCTGATTGGCTGATTGGATCAGCCAATCGGATTGAACTTGATTCTGATTGGCTCATTCCATCAGCCAATCAGAATATTCCTACATTAATTCCGATTGGCTGATAGAATCCTATCAGCCAATCGGAATTCGAGGGACGCCATCTTGGATGACGTCCCTTAAAGGAACCGTCATTCGTCGGGAGACACAGAAAGAAGAGGATGGATCCGCGTCGGCTGCTTCAACATGGACCCGCTCCGCACCGGATGGAAGAAGATCGAAGATGCCGCTTGGATGAAGATGTTTGCCGGTCCGGATGTCCTCTTCTTGCCGGATAGGAGGAAGACTTTGGAGCCTCTTCTGGACCTCTTCAGCACCGGATGCCAGGACGGATCGGTGAACCTGGAAGGGTGAAGACAAGGTAGGAAGATCTTCAGGGGCTTAGTGTTAGGTTTATTTAAGGGGGGTTTGGGTTAGATTAGGGGTATGTGGGTGGTGGGTTGTAATGTTGGGGGGGGGTATTGTATGTTTTTTTTTACAGGCAAAAGAGCTGATTTTCTTGGGGCATGCCCCGCAAAGGGCCCTGTTCAGGGCTGGTAAGGTAAAAGAGCTTTTAACTAGGGCATTTTTTTATTTTGGGGGTCTTTGTTATTTTATTAGGGGGCTTAGAGTAGGTGTAATTAGTTTAAAATTGTTGTAATATTTTTCTTATGTTTGTAAATATTTTTTTATTTTTTGTAACTTAGTTCTTTTTTATTTTTTGTACTTTAGTTAGTTTATGTAATTGTAGTTATTTGTAGGAATTGTATTTAATTTATTTATTGATAGTGTAGTGTTAGGTTTTATTGTAGGTAATTGTAGGTATTTTATTTAATTAATTTATTGATAGGGTAGTGTTAGGTTTAATTATAACTTAGGTTAGGATTTCTTTTACAGGTAATTTTGTTATTATTTTAACTAGGTAACTATTAAATAGTTCTTAACTATTTAATAGCTATTGTACCTGGTTAAAATAATTACAAAGTTGCCTGTAAAATAAATATTAATCCTAAAATAGCTACAATATAATTATAATTTATATTGTAGCTATATTAGGATTTATTTTACAGGTAAGTATTTAACTTTAAATAGGAATAATTTATTTAATAAGAGTTAATTAATTTCGTTAGATTTAAATTATATTTAACTTAGGGGGGTGTTAGGGTTAGACTTAGCTTTAGGGGTTAATACATTTATTAGAATAGCGGTGAGCTCCGGTCGTCAGATTAGGGGTTAATAATTGAAGTTAGGTGTCGGCGATGTTAGGGAGGGCAGATTAGGGGTTAATACTATTTATGATAGGGTTAGTGAGGCGGATTAGGGGTTAATAACTTTATTATAGTAGCGCTCAGGTCCGCTCGGCAGATTAGGGGTTAATAAGTGTAGGCAGGTGTCGGCGACGTTGAGGGGGGCAGATTAGGGGTTAATAAATATAATATAGGGGTCGGCGGTGTTAGGGGCAGCAGATTAGGGGTACATAAGGATAACGTAGGTGGCGGCGCTTTGCGGTCGGCAGATTAGGGGTTAATTATTGTAAGTAGCTGGCGGCGACGTTGAGGGGGGCAGGTTAGGGGTTAATAAATATAATACAGGGGTTGGCGGTGTTAGGGGCAGCAGATTAGGGGTAGATAAGTATAACGTAGGTGGCGGTCGGCAGATTAGGGGTTAAAAAATGTAATCGAGTTGCGGCGATGTGGGGGGACCTCAGTTTAGGGGTACATAGGTAGTTTATGGGTGTTAGTGTACTTTAGGGTACAGTAGTTAAGAGCTTTATGAACCGGCGTTAGCCCAGAAAGCTCTTAACTCCTGCTTTTTTTCTGCGGCTGGAGTTTTGTCGTTAGAGCTCTAACGCTCACTTCAGAAACGACTCTAAATACCGGAGTTAGGAAGATCCCATTGAAAAGATAGGATACGTAATTTACGTAAGGGGATCTGCGGTATGGAAAAGTCGCGGCTGAAAAGTGAGCGTTAGACCCTATTTTGAGTGACTCCAAACACCGGCGGTAGCCTAAAACCAGCGTTAGGAGCCTCTAACGCTGGTTTTCACGGCTACCGCCAAACTCTAAATCTAGGCCTTAGTGTTTTGAAGCCACAACCTAATAAAATGGGTTGAACTTGTAGATATAATCAGATCTCATTACTTTATCACACTGTGTACATATACCTGCTTCTTTATCTTATATCTGTCCTTAAACCAATCATCAATACTTGGAGAGAAAAATGGAAAATTAACATTTTATTACCTTATCTCTTCTATAACCCACTGGGAGTGTAATTTATTCTACTGGCTGTGTTAACACAGCTTAGCCATGAGGACCAAACATTTCAGGATGGGTGGGGATACCACAGGAAAAATAAACTAATTCAAATGCCAGTATAAGATTAAAGGGCCATAATACCCAAATGTTTAAAGACTTGAAAGTGATGCAGTATAGCTGTAAAAAGAAAATATCACCTGAGTATCTCTATGTAAAAAAGAAAGATATTTTACCTCAAAAGTTTCTCAGTAGCCACATCCCATTGTAAAGGACTTCTAAGCAGCAAATCAGTATGTATGTCCCGGGACAGTGGAAGGAGTGAGCTTTCGTGCACACTCATCTTATTTCCCTATTCAGTGTAAGGAAGTTTACAATGAAATCTCATGAGAGTTAAGTGAAATCTCATGAGATCACAGTAAAAGAGTTCATGACCTCAGCACTGTTGATGCTGATTGGCTGCTGTTCATTTCTTAATTTTTTTATTTTTTTACCTGCAGCTGGGCTGCAGCTGAGTATAACTTTTTACACAGAACTTACTCAGCTGAGCTGAGGAAATTGAGAGGTTAAATATCTTCCTTTTTTACATAGAGATTCTCAGGTGATATTTTCCTGTCAGCTTTTTACAGTTATGCTGCATCAGTTTCAAGTGATTTAGCATATCAGTATTATGTCCCTTTAATGGAAATACTTGTAAACAATTTAATACACTCCAGCAGGTAAAGTGGGTCATTTGGAACAAATTAAAGGGGAGACATTCTTGGAGTAAACTGTCCTTTTAAAGGGACAGTCAACACCAAAATTGTTTTTATTAAAAAAGATAGGTAATTTCTTTTAGTACCCATTCCCCAGTTTAGGATTACCAACCTTGTTATATTGATATACTTTTTACCTCTGTGATTCACTTTTATCTAAGCATATTCTGACATGACATTTTCTTTATTATCTATTGACTTTCATTTTAGCCAATTAGTGGAGTGTCTGCCACAATCCACAGGCGTGATCACAATGTTATCTATATGGTTTTCATAAACTAGCTGTCCCCTGTTGTGATGAGCAAATAAACAACATGTGAGAAGTGACCTTCAAGTGCTTAGAAATTATCATATGAGCCTTCCTATGTTTAGCTTTCAACAAAGAATACCAAAGGAACAAAGCAAAATTGGTGAGTGGAGAGAGAGAGAGTTTTGAAAATCAGCAATTCATAATAATTATCTTGATATCTGTATTTAAAAAACAAGATTGTAATATTTTTTTTTTCTTTCTTAACCTGGGTTGTTTTTAAAGATTTGTGGAAAAATCTACCATTAAACATCTGACCAAAAGTGAGCGGTAGACCCTCTCCTGTCAAGCCTGGTACCGCATTTAAAAGTCAGTAGTTAAGAGTTTTACACTACAATGCCATAGCATAAAACTCTTAACTAAAGTGCTAAAAAGTACACTAACACCCATAAACTACCTATTAACCCCTAAACCGAGGACCCCCACATCGCAAACACTAAAATAAATATTTTAACCCCTAAACTGCCGCACTCTGGCATCGCAAACTCTAGTTAAATATTATTAACCCCTAATCTGCCTCCCTAACATCGCTGCCACCTACCTACATTTATTAACCCCTAATCTGCCGCCCCCAACGTCGCCGCCACTATATTAAATGTATTAACCCCTAAACCTAAGTCTAACCCTAACACCCCCTAACTTAAATATAATTACAATAAATCTAAATAAAATTACTACAATTAATTAAATTATTCCTATTTAAAACTAAATACTTATCTATAAAATAAACCCTAAGCTAGCTACAATATAACTAATAGTTACATTGTAGATAGCTTATTGTTTATTTTTATTTTACAGGCAAGTTTGTATTTATTTTAACTAGGTACAATAGTTATTAAATAATTATTAACTATTTAATAACTACCTAGTTAAAATAAAGACAAATTTACCTGTAAAATAAAACCTAACTTAAGTTACAATTACACCTAACACTACACTATAATTAAATTAATTAACTAAATTAAATACAATTAATTACAATTAAATACAATTATGTAAAGTACGGAAAAAAAACACTAAATTACAGAAAATAATAAAATAATTACAAGATTTTTAAACTAATTACACCTACTCTAATCCCCCTAACAAAATAAAAAAGCCCCCAAAATAAAAAACCCTACCCTACACTAAATTACAAATAGCCCTTAAAAGGGCCTTTTGCAGGGCATTGCCCCAAAGTAATCAGCTCTTTTACCTGTAAAAAAAAGTACAAATACCCCCCCAACAGTAAAACCCACCACCCACACAACCAACCCTACTCTAAAACTCACCCAATCCCCCTTAACAAAACCTAACACTAACCCCTTGAAGATCACCCTACCGTGAGAAGTCTTCACCCAACCGGGAAGAAGTGGTCCTCCAGACGGGCAGAAGTCTTCATCCAATCGGGTAGAAGTGGTCCTCCAGATGGGCAGAAGTCTTCATCCAGACGGCATCTCCTATCTTCATCCATCCGGGGAGCAGTGGGTCCATCTTCAAGACATCCGACGTGGAGCATCCTCTTCAAACAACGGTCAACGACTGAATGAAGGTTCCTTTAAGTGACGTCATCCAATATGGCATCCCTTCAATTCCGAATGGCTGATAGAATTCTATCAGCCAATCGGAATTAAGGTGGAAAAATCCTGTTGGCTGATGCAATCAGCCAATAGGATTGAACTTCAATCCTATTGGCTGATCCAATCAGCCAATAGGATTGAGCTGGCATTCTATTGGCTGTTCCAATCAGCCAATAGAATGCCAGCTCAATCACAGCCAATAGGATTTTTTCTGCCTTAATTCCGATTGACTGATAGAATTCTATAAAAGGCCCTTTTAAGGGCTATTTGTAATTAAGTGTAGAGTAGGGCTTTTTTTATTTTGGGGGGCTTTTTATTTTGTTAGGGGGTGCTGGCAGTTCATAAAGTGCCGTAAGTCGGATAAACTAGCGATGTCCAGAAATGAGCATAACTACAAATTTCTAGAGTCGCTAGTGACTTACGGCACTTTAGAAACTGCCGGCGCCTAAGAAAAGTAAAGAAAATAACAAATCTCCCGTAAAAGTCTAACCTGCCTCCCAAAAATAAGCCAGGCATGTAAAACCCCTATATCCGCAATCCCCCCTCTCATTACTAATATTAAATGTATTAACCCTTAGACCGACAACCCCCCACAATGCAATATGCCTATTTAAACTATTAACCCCTATATCCGCCATTTAACCCACACCGCAAGTAATAACTAAATTATTAACCCCTAAACCACCATAGCCCACAACGCAATTAACCTATTCAAGTATTAACCCCTAAACTGCCATAGCCCACATAGCCTATTAAATGTATTAACCCCTAATCTGCTGCTGCCAACTTTGCTGCCACTATAATAAAGTTATTAACCCCTAAACCTAAGTCTAACCCTAACCCTAACACCCCCCTAACTTAAATATTATTTAAATAAATCTAAATAAAATTACTATTTTTAACTAAATTATTCCTATTTAAAACTAAATACTTACCTGTAAAATAAACCCTAAGATAGCTACAATATAATTAATAATTACATTATAGCTATTTTAGGATTTATTTTTATTTTACAGGCAACTTTGTATTTATTTTAACTAGGTAGAATAGTTATTAAATAGTTATTAACTATTTAATAACTACCTAGTTAAAATAAGTACAAATTTACCTGTAAAATAAATCCTAACCTAAATTACAATTAAAACTAACACTACACTATAATTAAATTAATTACATAAACTAACTACAATTAAATTAAACTAAAGTACAAAAAACAACAAACACTAAATTACAGAAAATAAAAAAATTAATTACAATTTTTTTAAGCTAATTACACCTACTCTAATCCCCCTAATAAAAGCCCCCCAAAATAATAAAATTCCCTACCCTATACTAAATTACAAATAGCCCTTAAAAGGGCCTTTTGCGGGGCATTGCCCCAAAGTAATCATCTCTTTTACCTGTAAAATAAAAGACAATACCCCCCCAACATTACAACCCACCACCCACACACCCAACCCTATTCTAAAACCCACCCAATCTCCCCTTAATAAAACCTAACACTACCCCCTTGAAAATCACCCTACCTTGAGCCGTCTTCACCCAGCCGGGCAGAAGTGGACATCCAGAGGGGCAGAAGTCTTCATCCAGGCAGCATCTTCTATCTTCTTCCATCCGGAGCGGAGCGGGTCCATCTTGAAGACATCTGACGCGGAGCATCCTCTTCCTTCTTGATCTGATGACTGAATGAAGGTTCCTTTAAGTGATGTCATCCAAGATGGCGTCCCTTCAATTCCGATTGGCTGATAGAATCCTATCAGCCAATCGGAATTAAGGTAGGAAAAATCCTATTGGCTGATGCAATCAGCCAATAGGATTGAGCTCGCATTCTATTGGCTGTTCCAATCGCATTCTATTGGCTGTTCCTTTCATGCTTCAGATAGAGCTTGTAACTTTCTATTTTACTCCTATTATCAAAATTTCTTCATTCTATTTGTATCTTTATTTGAAAATCAAGAATGTAAGTTTAGAAGCAGGCCCATTTTTTAAGAACAAACTGGGTTGACTTTGCTGATTAGACAGCACCAATAAACAAGTGCTGTCCAGTGTTCTGAAACAGAATTTGTCTGGCTCCTTAGCTTACATGCCTTCTTTTTCAAATAAAGATAACAAGAGAACAAAGATAAATTGATACTAGGAGTAAGTTAGAAAGTTTATTAAAATTGAATGCTCTATGTGAACCATGAAAGAAAAAAATTGTGTTTTGTGTCCCTTTAATAAAAGTTCAAGGGTTTTAATGTTGCTTGAGATGGTCTTCTATATCTTAATAAAAATATTTCTGATATGATTTTGATGTCCCTTTAAGATCGGAAAAACATTATTTAATAATAAAATAAAAAGAAGAATATATATATATATATTTACACACATATATACATATATATATATATATATTTTTATATATATATATATATATATCTAGATTGTAAGTTCCCACGGGAACAGGGCCCTCAATTCCCCCTGTATTTGTCTGTAAAATGTTGTGTCTTATCGTATTGTTTCTCCACTGTACTGTTATCCTTGTACTCATGGGCAGCGCTGCGGAATCTGTCAGCGCTTTATAAATAAAGAATAATAATAATATATATATATATATATATATATAAATATATACACAAATACATATATATTTACATTTATATAGATACATATGTACATACATATAAATATATCAATGAATATATATATATATATATATATATATATATATATATATACACTAAAGTATGTATGTCCAATATTAAAAAGAATTAGAATACCTGTAATTCACTCTCCACTTTGCACCAAATATGTTGCTAATTGCTATATTCGCAATTCCTGCTCAGGAAAATAATACATTTACAATATATGTAAATATGTTTGCTAAATATTTCTGACATAACACACACACACACACATATATATATAAAAACATCCTGAAGGGTATATGTACACTATTAAAAAGAAGTAAAATAAATAAATCTCCACATACAATTTTAAACAACTTTCAAAATTACTTCTATTGTCAAATTTGCTTCCTTCTCTTGTTATCCTTTGCTGAAGAAACAGCATTGCACTACTGGCAGCTAGCTGAACACATCTATTTAGCCAATCACAAGAGACAAATGTGTGCAGGCACCAATTAGCAGCAGCTCCCACTAGTGTAGAATATGTGCGTATTCTTTACCAACAAGGGATACCAAGAGAACAAAGCACATTTGAAAATAGAAGTGAATTTGAATGACATGCTCTATCTGAATCATGCAACTTAAACTTTTACTTTCCTATCCCTTTAAAATATCCATTGATTGCAAATAAATACATATGATACCCTGATTACGTTATATTCACAATTATTCCTGACAATAGACAGAGAACATTTGTTTAGAACAAAAAAACATATATATATATATATATATATATATATATATATATATATATATATATATATACTGTATATATATATATATATATATATATATATATATATATATATATATATATATATATATATATATGTGTGTGTGTGTATATATACATACTAAAATATGTATGTCCAAGCTTAAAGAGAATTCTAATAATTCACTCTCCACTTTGCACCAAACATGTTGCTAATTGCTATATTCACAATTAGTCCTGCTCAGAAAAAGAATACATTCACACTATATACAATAATGGGCTAAAGAGAAATGTCTTGTTCGTGGACAGTAATGATAGGCGCGAGATTGATGGCTGCTAGTTAATAACAGTCCAATGCTCTTCGCATTGTACATGACGCGCGTGTTTTTGACGGCTTTTTTGATAAATATGGAGATCGTATTCAGATCCGCGGCCGCGATGTTTGGCGAGCATATTGACACCCGCGAATGCAACATAGTTGACGCTTTGCTAAATATCCCCTATTGTCTCAAGTCTTCTTGCTTATTTTTTAATTTATTTTTATTTTTAAAGCAGAATAATTTTTCCTTAAAAAACTCTTTGGCTAGTGTTCTGTTTTCTAATATTTTATTTTTATCTCATAGTATCTATGAAAATATTCATTTATGTGATTGCTTTTATTAAATGTCCTTTGGTAGCTATGCTTTAACATTAAAACATATATAAAAAAACAGTGAGACATTTTTTATATATAACCGTATCTATAATTTTTAATAATTATTATTAATATTTTTTAATATTTAATATTTCAATACTGTACATTTAGATAACTAAGTTTTCATGTACACTAACCTGACACTGCTTTAGACCTGCATTGCAAAACCCAAATCGCGTTACGCAAGTTTTACATTCTTTTGTGCTTCACATAGAAAAAATAATCATTTTTATTATTAAATATCTATTTATATATATATATGTGATAATGGTAATGTAAAATATATATCTATACCTATATATCTAAATAAATATATATATAGGTATATATAGAAATATGTATTTACAATAAAATTTTCCTGTATGTGAAGAACATGTGAAATATTAATAACTTCTGTCGGGTTAGCGTACAAGCAATAAGTGTCAGATTTTTTTCTTCTACGCTATTTATTGAAGTCTATGAGATGAATGCGTTAGCACGGTCACAATATCCAAAGTCCTGAAGTAAGTGTGTTTTGGTTTTCGCTCACGCACAAATCTTTTACTATCAGCTTGTATTACGAGCACAAAAAGATTACTTCTTTGAAGTTTACGCTTGGGCGAGAGTGCCAAATAGCACACCACTTGTAATCTAGCCTTTAATGGGCACACCACCTGGCTGATTTAACTTTTAAAAATTAGCTAATATTAAATTGTTTTCAATGTTTGTTGCAACAATTATCATTAAAACAATTTCTGTTAAATAATGGAATCAATTTCTGCTTTGGATATCTTAAAGGGATAGAAAGTTCAAAATGGAAATGTTCCTGGGTGCATTTAATTTTAAATAGAAGCATATTTGCTAATGCTTCTAGTAAAGTTTTTACTGTTTTGCAATGACATATGCACTTATGCTGTGAATGCCCGGTGCACCAGCATTCAAACGCTACAAATTCTCAGCGAGTCAGCAGTGGCTTGTATGACTCAATTTAAGTCTTCACTGACGCACCACACACCACCCCCAGTTCTCTGAGCACACATGATTTTTTAATCACAATTTTCTTGTCACATGTAGCATATGTGCATATGCTGCTGAAACAGTAATAACTTTTACAAAACACATTTTCTTTGCTATAAGTATATTTAAAGAATTCTTCTATTTAACATTTAAATGCATTTGTGCACATTTTAATTTTGACCTTTCTATTTCTTTAAGTTACATTTATAAATAACCGAAAATCCTATAATATTTAAAATATATTAAATTGCAAAACTATAACGTAACTTTAAACTATGCTCACTTATACCCTCTCGACTTAACCTTGTGGTTGCCAAGCTCTGGATATCGAGCAATTGTGTAACACACTATGATTTCACAGCAAGAGCCCATGCTGTTCATTTATACTTTTTTAGTCTCCCTGACTTTCTTCACCAGATGATTCTTGGGGACGTATATTAGTACTAAATGTAATACAAAGAATGAAAGTGCCGGGAAATGCTATTGCAAAGTAAGCCGGGTAGAGATGCTCTCTTATGCTAGACTAGGATTTTATAAGGTATTGTAGACCGTGCACTTCATACCTATCTGGGTCCTGGTGACCTCTTCATTCCTATAATACTTAGGTTCTGTATTTTCTAACACCATAGTTTGCTGTTCACATTGTTTTGTTCTTTCAAATAATTTAGAATCTTTCAGGAAATGGGAAAGTGGACACTAGAGGCTATAAGTACATGGAACACATGGGCCTAGATTTGGAGTTCGGCGGTAAAAGGGCTGTTAACGCTCCGCAGGCTTTTTTCTGGCCGCACCATAAATTTAACTCTGGTATCGAGAGTTTAATCAAATGCTGCGTTAGGCTCCAAAAAAGGAGCGTAGAGCATTTTTACCGCAAATGCAACTCTCGATACCAGAGTTGCTTACGGACGCGGCCGGCCTCAAAAACGTGCTCGTGCACGATTCCCCCATAGGAAACAATGGGGCAGTTTGAGCTGAAAAAAAACCTAACACCTGCAAAAAAGCAGCGTTCAGCTCCTAACGCAGCCCCATTGTTTCCTATGGGGAAACACTTCCTACGTCTGCACCTAACACCCTAACATGTACCCCGAGTCTAAACACCCCTAACCTTACACTTATTAACCCCTAATCTGCCGCCCCCGCTATCGCTGACCCCTGCATATTTTTTTAAACCCCTAATCTGCCGCTCCGTAAACCGCCGCAACCTACGTTATCCCTATGTACCCCTAATCTGCTGCCCTAACATCGCCGACCCCTATATTATATTTATTAACCCCTAACCTGCCCCCCACAACATCGCCGCCAGCTACTTAAAATAATTAACCCCTAATCTTCCGACCGCAAAGCGCCGCCACCTACGTTATCCCTATGTACCCCTAATCTGCTACCCCTAACACCGCCGACCCCTATATTATATTTATTAACCCCTAATCTGCCCCCCACAACGTCGCCGACACCTGCCTACACTTATTAACTCCTAATCTGCCGAGCGGACCTGAGCGCTACTATAATAAAGTTATTAACCCCTAATCCGCCTCACTAACCCTATCATAAATAGTATTAACCCCTAATCTGCCCTCCCTAACATCGCCGACACCTACCTTCAATTATTAACCCCTAATCTTCCGATCGGAGCTCACCGCTATTCTAATAAATGGATTAACCCCTAAAGCTAAGTCTAACCCTAACACTAACACCCCCCTAAGTTAAATATAATTTTTATATAACGAAATAAATTAACTCTTATTAAATAAATGATTCCTATTTAAAGCTAAATACTTACCTGTAAAATAAATCCTAATATAGCTACAATATAAATTATAATTATATTATAGCTATTTTAGGATTAATATTTATTTTACAGGCAACTTTGTAATTATTTTAACCAGGTACAATAGCTATTAAATAGTTAAGAACTATTTAATAGTTACCTAGTTAAAATAATAACAAATTTACCTGTAAAATAAATCCTAACCTAAGATATAATTAAACCTAACACTACCCTATCAATAAAATAATTAAATAAACTACCTACAATTACCTACAATTAACCTAACACTACACTATCAATAAATTAATTAAACACAATTCCTACAAATAAATACAATTAAATAAACTAGCTAAAGTACAAAAAATAAAAAAGAACTAAGTTACAGAAAATAAAAAAATATTTACAAACATAAGAAAAATATTACAACAATTTTAAACTAATTACACCTACTCTAAGCCCCCTAATAAAATAACAAAGCCCCCCAAAATAAAAAATTCCCTACCCTATTCTAAATTAAAAAAGTTAAAAGCTCTTTTACCTTACCAGCCCTGAACAGGGCCCTTTGCGGGGCATGCCCCAAGAAGTTCAGCTCTTTTGCCTGTAAAAAAAAACATACAATACCCCCCCCCCAACATTACAACCCACCACCCACATACCCCTAATCTAACCCAAACCCCCCTTAAATAAACCTAACACTAATCCCCTGAAGATCTTCCTACCTTGTCTTCACCATCCAGGTATCACCGATCCGTCCTGGCTCCAAGATCTTCATCCAACCCAAGCGGGGGTTGGCGATCCATAATCCGGTGCTGAAGAGGTCCAGAAGAGGCTCCAAAGTCTTCCTCCTATCCGGCAAGAAGAGGACATCCGGACCGGCAAACATCTTCTCCAAGCGGCATCTTCGATCTTCTTCCATCCGGAGCGAAGCGGCAGGATCCTGAAGACCTCCAGCGCGGAACATCCATCCGGACCGACGACTGAACGACGAATGACTGTTCCTTTAAGGGACGTCATCCAAGATGGCGTCCCTCGAATTCCGATTGGCTGATAGGATTCTATCAGCCAATCGGAATTAAGGTAGGAATTTTCTGATTGGCTGATGGAATCAGCCAATCAGAATCAAGTTCAATCCGATTGGCTGATCCAATCAGCCAATCAGATTGAGCTCGCATTCTATTGGCTGTTCCGATCAGCCAATAGAATGCGAGCTCAATCTGATTGGCTGATTGGATCGGCCAATCGGATTGAACTAGATTCTGATTGGCTGATTCCATCAGCCAATCAGAAAATTCCTACCTTAATTCCGATTGGCTGATAGAATCCTATCAGCCAATCGGAATTCGAGGGACGCCATCTTGGATGACGTCCCTTAAAGGAACAGTCATTCGTCGTTCAGTCGTCGGTCCGGATGGATGTTCCGCGCTGGAGGTCTTCAGGATCCTGCCGCTTCGCTCCGGATGGAAGAAGATCGAAGATGCCGCTTGGAGAAGATGTTTGCCGGTCCGGATGTCCTCTTCTTGCCGGATAGGAGGAAGACTTTGGAGCCTCTTCTGGACCTCTTCAGCACCGGATTATGGATCGCCAACCCCCGCTTGGGTTGGATGAAGATCTTGGAGCCAGGACGGATCGGTGATACCTGGATGGTGAAGACAAGGTAGGAAGATCTTCAGGGGATTAGTGTTAGGTTTATTTAAGGGGGGTTTGGGTTAGATTAGGGGTATGTGGGTGGTGGGTTGTAATGTTGGGGGGGGGGGGTATTGTATGTTTTTTTTTACAGGCAAAAGAGCTGAACTTCTTGGGGCATGCCCCGCAAAGGGCCCTGTTCAGGGCTGGTAAGGTAAAAGAGCTTGTAACTTTTTTAATTTAGAATAGGGTAGGGAATTTTTTATTTTGGGGGGCTTTGTTATTTTATTAGGGGGCTTAGAGTAGGTGTAATTAGTTTAAAATTGTTGTAATATTTTTCTTATGTTTGTAAATATTTTTTTATTTTCTGTAACTTAGTTCTTTTTTATTTTTTGTACTTTAGCTAGTTTATTTAATTGTATTTATTTGTAGGAATTGTGTTTAATTAATTTATTGATAGTGTAGTGTTAGGTTAATTGTAGGTAGTTTATTTAATTATTTTATTGATAGGGTAGTGTTAGGTTTAATTATATCTTAGGTTAGGATTTATTTTACAGGTAAATTTGTTATTATTTTAACTAGGTAACTATTAAATAGTTCTTAACTATTTAATAGCTATTGTACCTGGTTAAAATAATTACAAAGTTGCCTGTAAAATAAATATTAATCCTAAAATAGCTATAATATAATTATAATTTATATTGTAGCTATATTAGGATTTATTTTACAGGTAAGTATTTAGCTTTAAATAGGAATCATTTATTTAATAAGAGTTAATTTATTTCGTTAGATGTAAATTATATTTAAGTTAGGGGGGTGTTAGTGTTAGGGTTAGACTTAGCTTTAGGGGTTAATCCATTTATTAGAATAGCGGTGAGCTCCGATCGGAAGATTAGGGGTTAATAATTGAAGGTAGGTGTCGGCGATGTTAGGGAGGGCAGATTAGGGGTTAATACTATTTATGATAGGGTTAGTGAGGCGGATTAGGGGTTAATAACTTTATTATAGTAGCGCTCAGGTCCGCTCGGAAGATTAGGAGTTAATAAGTGTAGGCAGGTGTCGGCGACGTTGTGGGGGGCAGATTAGGGGTTAATAAATATAATATAGGGGTCGGCGGTGTTAGGGGTAGCAGATTAGGGGTACATAGGGATAACGTAGGTGGCGGCGCTTTGCGGTCGGAAGATTAGGGGTTAATTATTTTAAGTAGCTGGCGGCGATGTTGTGGGGGGCAGGTTAGGGGTTAATAAATATAATACAGGGGTCGGCGATGTTAGGGCAGCAGATTAGGGGTACATAGGGATAACGTAGGTGGCGGCGATTTGCGGTCGGAAGATTAGGGGTTAATTATTTTAAGTAGCTGGCGGCGACGTTGTGGGGGGCAAGTTAGGGGTTAATAAATATAATATAGGGGTCGGCGGTGTTAGGGGCAGCAGATTAGGGGTACATAAGTATAACGTAGGTGGCGGTCGGCAGATTAGGGGTTAAAAATTGTAATCGAGTGGCGGCGGTGTGGGGGGACCTCGGTTTAGGGGTACATAAGTAGTTTATGGGTGTTAGTGTACTTTAGGGTACAGTAGTTAAGAGCTTTATGAACCGGCGTTAGCCAGAAAGCTCTTAACTCCTGCTATTTTCAGGCGGCTGGAATCTTGTCGTTAGAGCTCTAACGCTCACTTCAGAAACGACTCTAAATACCAGCGTTAGAAAGATCCCATTGAAAAGATAGGCTACGCAAATGGCGTAGGGGGATCTGCGGTATGGAAAAGTCGCGGCTGAAAAGTGAGCGTTAGACCCTTTAATCACTGACTCCAAATACCAGCGGGCGGCCAAAACCAGCGTTAGGAGCCTCTAACGCTGGTTTTGACGGCTACCGCCGAACTCCAAATCTAGGCCATGAGCTTTATACCTCTCTGGGCTCCATGTACTAAAGCATCAATTTTTTCGCCGACAACGTGTCTTCTCGACTCGCTTGAACTCGCAGCTAGCGAGATGTTGCCCGCCCACCATATGTACTAAAAACTATCCAAAAAAAAGGCGCGTCTAATCCGCATCGAGCACTGGCGAATGATTCATACATATGACGCCTCGCTATTTGCGAATGTACTATTAATCGCTTACAACCTGTCAGTCATGTTTGTCCCACGTGACTGCAAGGTGTCAGAAACGTCAGCTTTGTCGCGGGAACATATTGCAGCACTATATAAACTTGATTTAATAAAGTTTTTCAGACTGCATATTTCAAGAACTTGAAGCTTTACTGACTGTTATTCTTATCAATAAATTAAGTATGGCTACTTCTCGATCTGATTCACAGTCCAAATCAAAGAATCCCCACTTTTCACATCAGCAGAACCTGGTTCTTGTCGATATGGTGCTAGACTCGTATGACTATTTATTTGGTTGTCGTGCGAAGCAAACTTCTAGTATCCGTAAAAAAAGTATATGGACCCGGATAAGTGATGCTGTCAGTGCTCAGGGACCTGGGAAAAAGGACGTTGACCAAATCAAAAAACGGTACAACGACATCAAACGATTTGCAAAAGCCAAATTGGCAAAAGAAAAAAATTCAACTCGTGCTACCGGAGGTGGAACAGCTTATGTCGCTGATCTTAATGATTACGAGCAGAGACTGGTGCAGCGTCTAGGCCCAGAAGTAATCGTCGGAATCACAGATGATTGTGATAGCGACCTAAGATGTAAAACATTTATCGAATTACTATTATTTAAATTGAATGTTGATCATATTGTAATTATCCATTAGAGTTGGTGTATCCAAATATCTATCTTGTAAAGATATTTTGTCAAATCAATTTTTTGGTGCGTCAATTTTGATTACGTTAAATCAATGCAGATTACTGCTAGATTTTTGTATAGATTAACCAATAACGTATGTAATGTAATATTCATGATCACAGATGATTGTGACAGCGACCGAAGATGTAAAACATTTATCGAATTACTATTATTTAAATTGAATGATGATCATATTGTAATTATCCATTAGAGTTGGTTTATCCAAATATATATCTTGTAAAGATATTTTTTCAAATCAATTTTTTGGTGCGTCAATTTTGATTACGTTAAATCAATGCAGATTACTGCTAGATTTTTGTATAGCTTAACCAATAACGTATGTAATGTAATATTCATGATCACAGATGATTGTGATAGCGACCGAAGATGTAAAACATTAATATAATTACTATTTTTTAAATTGACTGATGATCATATTGTAATTTTCCAGTGGAGTCGGTTTATAAAAATATTTAACATTTAATTATATTTTGGAAAATCAATATTTATTGGCGCCAATTTTGATTATGCAGAATATAGTCCTATTACTGCTTTATTTTTGTATCGCTTTAAAAATAACAATTCTTATTTAATTTACTTTATTCTCTTGATATCCTTTGATGAAAAGCATATTTAGAACTGCTTACTAGCTAATTGAAAATAGACGCCTTTAATGGAAGTATATTTCGATGTATTTTAAAATCTTATTTTCTTTCTGACTGATGAACAAATCTTTTGTGGTTTAATGTCCCTATTCATCAAATCAAAAGCTGCGCCAAACAATGTTATTGCTATGTGAGCTCTGTATTCAACGAACGTTTGCAAATACAGTGCTATATTTTTGTAGACAAATTTTAGTTTTAATAATATATTTTTTAAAATGATAATAAAATGCATATACACCTGCATAGTATAAACCTACAAATTCCCAAAAACAAACGCTACAGTATACATTAGACAAGCATGTATACAGACAAAAACATATACACTTATACATGCAGATACACACACACTAATATTATACACTTACACATGCAGATACACACTCCCAACATTAGTGTATACTTATATCATGCATATACACACACACACTATACATGCCGATGTTCTCAATAAATGAAGATACACTGTTATACATGCAGATACTCACAATTATTAGCTTAAAATTATACATGTAGAAACACTGACTTCTAAAATACACTTATAAATGAATATACACACCCACTTTTTCTGTGGGTCGTACATAGATAACAATATTATCAAGATATTGTTTTTTCAGCGGATTAATGAGTGTTTAAATGCTATTATTTTAAAAATCTTGAATAGTTGGTTTCACATAAAACAATAGTCCTGTGTTTATGTAATCTTTCATTCTATTCATTATTCTTTCATTCTATTCATTCTATTCATTCTATTCATTCATTCAACTATTTTATTATGTATCAACAAGCTGTTATAAGTAGTCTTTGAACTTGTCATTTAATTAGCAAATGAGCAGACGACTCTTTTTCGTTTACAGTTAATTGTTAACAAGGTAATTAAATGACAAGTTCAAATAACACTTATAACAGCTTGTTGATACATAATACAATGAATGAATAGAATTAATGAATAGAATGAATAGAATAGAATGAATAATGAATAGAATGAAAGATTACATAAACACAGGACTATTGTTTTATGTCAAACAAAGTACTCAACATTTTTTAAATAATAGCAACAAGCTTTACAAAACCGTTTCAATACAAACAACCTTGAGTGTCTACAAAATTTTTTATTGTCCTTGAATCAAATTTGAATTAATGTTTGTTTAATATTAAACATTGGTTAGTCTGTAGATATTTACTTTTTTAATTTTTACATTCAAATTGTTCAACCTGGATACTATTGTGTGTGCTACACTGTCCCTTTCAATAACCACTATTTAAAATTTAAAATATCAGTTGTTTATTAATCTTCTATGGATATAAACATGAATAACGATTAATTTTATTTATCTCTTAACAGCTCGACCACAATCCGTGACAGCTAGGGGTGGTGATGACCCTGCTTCAGCCATTCCATCAACCTCCTCTGGGACGTCGATGACAAGTGGTGGTGTCCTTACTGGACAATCGATACGAAGCACATCATCTGCTAGCCATACCTTTTTATCAGCTGATACACTTCCAGATATCAGGACCAGCACCCCTGAAACAAGTGTTGGTAGAGGTACAGGTAAACAATATATTTTCATTTTTTCCATTCTCCACTGGTCATACTGGTCAAAGCTAACCGAAATTCGCTTTCTCTCAAAAAATCTAATTACTTGAATTCCATTTTTTTTTTTCTTTTAAAAGTGTGGTAGTGTTTGCTCACTTAGGCCATATAGATAACATTGATATAATTTTTTATTTTTGTATTTTGGATTTTTCAATAAAGAAATTTTATGTTAATATATATATATATATATATATATATATATATATATATATATATTTTATCATAGCTGACCTTGGACATCTTTTTCGGACCATGACGGGAAGTTCTCCACGGTTGTTTGATGGTGAGAATCTGTACTATTAATAGATTACTTTTTTTTTTTTTTTCTTCTTATACATAAATATCAAGATAGCAACATCTTCAAATATATTTTAATTTTTTGAGATATAAAGATATATATTTATATAAATTAAAATATATATATCGCTATCTATATATCTATATGTATATATATATATATACACATTTATATATATAGATAGATATATTTACAATTTTAGATCATAAAAAGGCATCAATCACTCGTCATTTGAAATTAAAATGAGCATTTAATAATACAAAAGCTTCATTTAATTTTCTAAACAAAAAAAACATGAAAGATTATTTAATTTTGTGTTATGAACAGCTGAATTTTAGTTACAAATGACCAGTGAGTGCTGCCTTTTTTTCCATAGTACATCCTGACAGCTGCTACTAAATATTTATTTAGTTGTTTAGTTTTTTATGAACAAAAATCGTTAAAAAAGAAATTTAAAATATTGTTTATTTATATATATATATATATATATATTTTTTTTTTTGGTTATTTTTTTTTAATATATATATTTATATATATATATATATATATATATATATATATATATATATATATATATACATTATATTTATATATATATTAATATCTTAATATATTCATATATATTTATTTTTTGCTTTTTAATTATCACAGATACAGAAGAGTCATCGAGGGAGGTAATCTTAAACCTGGTTGCTGTACAACCAGAAAGACCCGAGGAGGAGGAACTTCAATCCAGGGATCATGGAAGTGAGACCCCAGAATTTTTGGATGATATCATGGATGCACAACCAATGGAGATCCATCAACCTGTCCCTGATGAATCCAAAGTACAAGAACCAACAATTCAAGGAAATGTACAGCCAGCAGAACCACAATCTAATGAAAGACCAGTGGTACCTGGCAACAATGAAATTGAAGAAGTGGATGATGTCTGTCTCAATGAAATGATCTCTCTTGCTAGACAATATAGGGTGGATCATAGAGAGTTACAGAATGTTATAATCGCATACCTGGACCGAAGTGCATCATTAGCAGAAAGACAATTGCAGTTAGACAGAGAGAGGTTTGATTGGCAGAGGCGAATGGACGAGGAGCACAACGAACAGATAAACCGTTCATTACGCCTTGCAGAACAAACAATGAATTCTCTCCTGTCCATTATTCGAGAAAGACAGGGTCCTTCTGAACCCAATAGGCCAGGACAGTAGTGATAGACATCTTTATTAATTGTATTAATAACTTAAGTTTATACTGTTTTTGATGTTGCACTTTTTAATTTATTTTATATTTTTGTTCAAAATATATTTCTATTTTCGAGTTCCACTAATATTTTTACAAATAATTTTTGGTGTTTTATTAAAATTTAAATAAAAAAAATGAATCCAATTTTTTTTTCATTGAAAATTTTTTTATTGCTTACAATATTTTTTTTTTATATGAAATGGTAAAAAAACTAAATTTCGATTTTTATACAAAAAAATCATCATCCCTTATTTTTTGGATGTTTCAAAATGTGTAAAAAAAAATTTCAAAACAAAATATAGAAAGTGCTTTAAAAGATTTATTTAAAAAAAATCTAAATGCCATATTTCTTGTACAAAAAATCAGCTTGCGCCATCAACATTCCCATTGTAGACCTAATTTTTGCCAATTTAATTTTGAAGTAATCATCCAAAAAAGTTTGTGTGCTTTCATCGATTTTTTCTTCAAAAACTTCTATACCTTAAAATAAATAAAAATAAATTAAATTTACATATTAATCACATAACAAAATAGAAATAATATATTGATATCTGTATATACCTTCATTTTCTTTGGGAGGTATGATATCCATATCATTTTCTGTCTGCACAATTTTTTCCTCTAATGTGTAAACATCGCTTGAACCAGAGGCTAGAGTAAAATAAATAAATAAAATTTTAACTTTTTAATTTATTGTTTTTACAATTATTCGATTTTTGCCAAAGGTAACTAAATAAAATACCTTTGTCTATCAGATTTTTTTTAGGAGGAACCATGTTTTGTCCAATATCATTACTTGTTGGGTATACCATGCCATCCAATTCTATTTCCACTTGTACCGCTTTGTCCAAAGATTGACCTTTTTATAAATATATAAAAAATGAAATTTAATATTACATTACAATATTTTCAATATTTCACTTCCCTAAAAAACAAAGATTCTAATACCTCTTCCAAGATTAGTATCATCATCTTTTGGGCATGGCTCATCGACCTCAAGATCAAAATAATAATTATGTTCTTTTTCAACGGATGGAATTTCTTCATAAGAACATCCAGGGATATCTAAATGTGCATTAGATTATTAAACATAATTTTTTTTTTAATTATTAGTTATTTTATTTACAATTTCTAAAACCTTGTTAACCCTGTCCTATCGTTATGTACCTTTTTGAGTGTTGACAGCCATTTTTTTCACTGCTCTGTTATTTTTGGGAGTCATTGGTATGTCCATAAGTGTCAAAGGAAGGGGTGGTGAAGTGATCCCACTATTTGGCGTTTCAATCCTTATTTCTCGTAAATAACGTGGAATTTTTTGAGTTTTTGATTTTGATTTTTTCATATCTGTTTGTAAAAATTGACTTTATTTTTATAGTTGTAATGATTAATAGATGTTAATTTTCATTTCATATATGCAAGTTGAAGGTATACTAAAAACAAACATTTTCTTGATTAATAATACTAAAAATATATGATTAAATCGATTATCGAATGCTATTATCAATGTAAAATTGGATATTGAGATATCTTGATGTCAATATTATTAATTTAATGCTTATTAGACAGTACATTCTAGTTTAATCAACAAGTATATAGCATACTTAAAGGTGAATACCTTTAGAAAAAAAATAAGATACTATAAACAAGGTGCAAAAAATGAAATAACAGTCTATTAAAGCTAAAGGAACAATGAACATAATTTTTGTCTTTCAATGTTCAGATAGAAAAGTTTTAACGGAATACTGAAAGTCAAATGTGTTGTCCCTTGTTCCTACTATTATTGCAAATAAATCAATGGTGAAAGGTAAAAGATGACGCAGTTATTGGACTTACTATCAATAACGTTTACAATTGAAACTTACTATCAGTAACGCTAAACATTTATACTTACAGTTTCTTATTAGTCGTTTAATTGAATTGTAATACTTAGTTTCCCTACGCCTCAAATCGCTGTACTTTCTTAGGCATTGACGTCTTGTCCTTTTTATCTTTGATACTCTATACATCCTTCTTATCATTTCGTATATAATATGATCACGACTGTCCTGCTTTACCAATCTAACTCCTCCCATACGATGAGGAAAATATCGTTCCATTGCATATACCAGAATGACTATTTCTCCAGCTGTGAAAGGCTCCGTTAGCGACATGTTAGTATCTGACGTCACAACTATACTTGTCAATCAAATTGACGCATGACTATTTTTACAATGTAGCATTATTTTTTGTTGAATCTTTATTTTTCTAATAAAATGTAACATGAATAATATTGTTGATCCGACTAACCATTAATAACAAGAATTATATTAAATTTTTGTTGGAACGATAAATTTTGCATGAGGAATGAACAATGACGATATAAATATATCGTCATGGATAATTGGTTTTTTAGTACATCACTATATCCTAGGTTATTGACCACAGATAACACTACTAATATATATATTCTCAAATTTTGTGATTCATTTATATTTGATACAATTACTATGTAACAAAATCACTGGTTAAATGTAGAATAGTAAGTCTAATATGTAACCTTTTGAATAGATAAATGTTGTACTTTTTTAGTTATGTAAATATATTAGTTGTATTAGGATAGAAGTAGTTATAATTCTTATTATTGTTGCCTTTTGAACTTAAAATAAATTATTATATTATTTTCATGAAAAAAAACTCTGTTTCATGTATTTTTTGGGTGTGACCAATGCAAATAAGGTTTGTTTAGAAAAAGGGCTAAAAAGAAATAACAATATGATGATGTTACACACAAATTTTATTTGAAAAAAAAAACACATAACTGCAGAACACAATTTACATACAAGAGGAAAAAATTGGTCGAGAAAGATCAATCATCAAAATATTGGTTAGAAACCATATCCCTTGTGGCCATGCCACGTCTATTTGTGTTTTCTCTGAAAATTTCTTCTGGAAAGTCATTAAAAGGCATGGCAATATCGTCAACAATGGGGCATCCTCTTTTGGTGGCAATATTATGCAAGACACAGCAAACTAATATGATTCTTGCTACTTTTTCTGTAGAATACTGCATTGCACCGCCAGATCTGTCCAGACATTGGAACCTCATTTTCAACAATCCATAAGTCCTTTCAATGACACCCCTTGTGCTCTTGTGTGCTTCATTAAAACAAATATGTTTCCTGAGTTGGGGGTTATTATAGGGTGTCAGAAGCCATTCATAGCAAGGGTAACCGGCATCCCCTGTAATTAAAAAAAAAAATATTGATATTTTTTTTAGTTCAATTCAAGCTTACCTAATAACCATCCCTCTGGCATTTCCCCATTCTCAAATTTTTGGTACAGTCCAGTCTGCCGCAGGATATAAGCGTCATGGCAGGAGCCAGGGTAATTTGATCTCACGCTTATTATTCTCATTATTCTCATTTTGGGGTCACAAACCATCTGTACATTCAAGGAATGGCAGGACTTTCGGTTGCGGTAAATCTCCTCCCGTAACCGTGGCGGTCGAACTGCAATATGGGTACAGTCTATTGCCCCAAGAACATTTGGCATTCCAGCCACACTGTAGAATTGCGACTTTATCGATTGCCACTCTTCTGTGGTAGATGGTAGACAAACATATTCAGGGAATATATGCATGAGTGCATCGATAACTTTGGAAAGATGACGAGAAAAGGCAGACTGACTGAAACCAATGATGACGCTGGACACTGCCTGAAATGATCCGGTGGCAAAAAAGTGCAAGGCAGCAAGAAACTTGAGTATTCCGGGAATGGCCCTTGAACGAGCCGTCACAGGCTCTAGAAAATGTACTATTTGAGCATATAAAGTCAATATTGAATGTCGATCCTGACGGAACCTTTGAATAACCTCTCGATCGGAAAGGGCATCTAAAGGAACCCGAGGAAGGAATACCCACTGTACTCGTAATCGCCTTCTTCTAACCGGATTTGGGGCATCAGGTTGACGAATTTGCCTTCTACCCCTCATTTGCATCAGACGAATAATATAAAGTTGAAGAAGTGTCTCCATAATGGCTAACAGGATCAAAAGTGAGTAACCATTCAATTGTACACCTCTTTTAAATCAGTTGTAGGCGTTGATCTGATAGACCCTATTGTTTATTATGGTGCTCGCCACCTATTAGCTGGCGAGGGATTTTTAACGAGGTAGGTGCGGATAAATTCACGAGCGTATAAATAGATAGTTTAGTAATTACTGTTTTGTGCGAGATTTATGTCGAGCGAGTATTTTCTAGCTACAAAAAAGATGAGAATTCAAGATTTGCTGGCAAGTTCGCTCGACGTTTGTTAATATAAGGTTTTCAATGGATTCGTGGGATAGTACATACGGTTATTGATCCGCACGCAGAAATTTAGACGGAAATAGTGACGAAGACCTCGCAGACAGCTTAGTACATGGAGCCCTCTGTGTGGAATCCTAGTTTGTAGGTTGCATTAAAAGAAGGTTATGGGGATGTTAGGGTGTATGAGGTAGTTTAATTTCCTATAATTAAATGTAATATTATAGGATTAGTTTTCCTTTCTTTCCATGGACTGTTCGAACACTTTCTAATATTTTGGAGATGTTATTGTTTTCTCGTTTTGACTCTTTTTGTTGCTCCTTTTCTATCTTATTAAGTAGCACTTATCTTTGATGTAGGCGAATTGAATATTTGCGCTCATCATTTACCTTTTGCAAAGAGAAAAGAACAGTGATGCTTTTTCCTCTTCAGCATGGTATCATGTGGAGCATCTTTTCACAAGGTTCTGCTTTAACATTGTTCCTTTAAGCCTGTTACCTAGTGGAATAGCAGGATGAAGCACCATTACTTGCTGGCCAGTTGGTCACAAAAACTGTCCGAGTTCATGCAGTTCATGAGCTCGGACTTTTGTTTTATTATAAAATCTACTTGGCACAGGTCTGCATGGTTAGTACACTCAATATTACTGCAGGTTCTACTAAGCCTAGTTTGTATTACATTTTAGGAATTTCATGCAAACAACTGCTACCAGTATCTTGACAAAGGCCAGTGGCTGAAATGCGTTGATGAACTTTGCTTTTATTAAGCCTGTATTCCAGGCATACTATTGAATCCTATAGCTAGTACACATACATTGCTATATATCTTCTGTTTTGTTGGAGTCCTGCAATATTCAGATTTTTGACACAGAGCATACTATGGATTGGCTGAGTAGGAATTGCTGGGAGGATTTCTAGAACAGCGAAAACAATCCCCTGACTCGCACAGACAACCGATTACTTCCAGCGCTACAATCCATTGGTTACATATACACTGCCTCCTTTATACCTCACACAGTGAGTGCAATTTTATAAGGGGCTGTGGCTTCCTCTTATTTCTGGTTCTACATATGTTGCTTTCTCAGTTTGTCTTTGACTATATATGAAAGATATCGGTTTTATGTGTTCTTGGGACTGTCTTTTCCATCTAACACTTTCTAGTGGACTTCCCGATTTAATATTTGGTGGCTACACAGTTATATATTTTTTACCACTATTACTTGAATGTGTAAATATAGTGTATTTTTATTCAAATATGGTTTTTCTGTATAATATGGATCTTTAGCAAGTTTTTTACTTGCACAACAGCTCTGTCTTTTACCAACTGCTACCAGTACTACATGTCAACCCTGAATGTTGTAGTTGCACTATATTTGTATATGGTGTAAAAAAAAAAGTAGGTATAAATTGTATATGTTTTTGATGCATTGTTCATCCTAAACAGATAAGGATATTAAATGCAATTCAGATAGGTGTATAAATAATGTATTCATAGAAAAAAGCTTGTTTGAGAAATGTTTAAGTATAGTTTTATCCTCTATTGTTTCCTTCTATTGAGGGAGCTCTGCTAATTTTCTGTTTTAAGTTTTGTCTTTTACTGATAAATTGATAATGGGCTATATTACAAGTGGAGCGCTAATCTATCGCGCACCCATAAACAGGCAAATTCGCCCGTTTATGGGCGTGCGATAAATAACCAGCCATTAAAATTGCTCACGGTAACAATTAGCGCTCCAAAAATTAACCAGAGATCAGATCTCTGGTTAATTTTCTAAATGTGCCCAATTGCCCCATAATTTTTGTATGGTGTTTGTATTAATAAAAAAAATGTAGCATTTAAAAAAAAAAAAACTACACAAAGCAGTTTTTAAGGTCTAAATTTGATGTGTGTGGGGTGTTAGAAAAAAAAAATACACACACATATATATATATATATATATATATATATATATATATATATATATATATATATATATATATATATATATATATATATATATATAAAGAAGTACTGACTGATTTATCAATGCCGAGCTCAAACTGTTTAACCTAGGAACATGACATTTTGAAGGTATATTGTTTTTATGACGTAGGCACCCACCCCCAAGGAAGGATTTGTGGAAATAACGTCCCAAAGACAGTTAGTTCCCAGGGCAGCTACACTAGGTTTATGCTGTCCTGATTTCCTTTGGCAGCTTGTTCTTCCTGGAATGCCTTGCTCCCGTTGGTTCACTCCTCCTTAGCACCATCCACATGGCACGCTTATGTCCACATGTGGGCTGAATGGGATAATTTCTGTAGTTCCAGGGGAATTGATGCTGCTCAGGGATCTCAGGACACGTTATGCGATTGGCTGGTGAGTTTACACACTTCTGGGGTCCGTCAAGGGGCAATGCAGTCCAAATTAGCCGCGCTGTCATTTTTCTACAGGGCTTTATCCATCCCTGACCCGACCACCTCATTTTTCATCAGGCATGTAGTCAAGGGTTGGGGCAGATCACAGCAGTGGAAAATTGACTCTCGCAAGCCCATTACTTGTGAGCGCCTGGAACGTTTGGTACAGGCGCTCGATGAAGTTTGTGTATCAGAATTTGAAGCCCTGCTCTTCAAAACAGCATTTAATTTGGCCTTTGCCGGAGCCCTTAGGGTTAGTGAATTAGTAGCACCCTCTAAACAGAAGTCTGGATCGGGGATTCAGTTGCAGCACGTTAGGGCCTCTCCTGGGTCCCTCCTCCTTTTCCTTCCACGCTCAAAAACGGACCAGGAAGGAAAGGGAACTTGGATCCCCATGCATCCGCAGGCAGACAGCGCATGCTGCACGGTTAAATGGGTTAAACTTTATTTAACTCACAGACCGCAAGTCCCGGGACAGTTCTTGGTCCATGCGGACGGCAGATCCCTTTCCAAGTTCCAGTTTGGTAGGGTTCTGAAGCTGGTGGCAGTCAAAGCGGGGCTGGACACTAGCAAGCTGGCCCCACACTCCTTCCGTATAGGGGCAGCGACAGATGTGGCGCAAGCAGGGTCCTTGAGTGAGGACATAAAACGTATTGGGCGTTGGCGGTCCAATTGTTTCAAAAAATGTCCGCCCAATTGTTTGATGTTTCACGTGTTTTGCAAAATACTAAAATGTTTGTCTCCACAGGACTGTCCCCGCAGTGAAGAGAATTTGGATCGTGGGCCATTCCTTCGTCCACTGGGCCTCCCTCCATTGTGCGTCCCTCCCAATTGGCCAATCCCTGGGTTTCCCCTCCAACAAAGCATCCATTAGGTGGTTAGGGGATAGGGGGATGTGCTGGCCACAACTAGCGGGGACAATATCTGAGGCCCTGGTACGTTGGGGTAAGCATCATATCCTGATCCTTCACTTGGGGGGTAATGATGTGGGGGCCATGCCAGTTCTCCAGTTAATAAAAATTATGCAGGCAGACATTGGTTGGTTGGGAGTTCGCATTCCAGGGGTCATGATAGGATGGTCCAATATAGTCCCCTGTCTCCACTGGAGGCATATGTCTGCCATACGGTGGCATATCGGATTAGGAAAAAGATTAATGCAGCATTGGCAAAAACCGTCACAGGTTCAGGTGGCTTCGTGGTACAGCACAGAGCCATTTCGGCTGATAGAACTGAACGTTATAGAAGGGATAAAGTTCATCTCTCTGATGTGGGTTTAGATTTATTCATAGGGGATATCCAAAGAGCAATTTCACCCCTCCTCTAAATCGGGCTGTGGGTGTTGGCGGCAAGGGTCCATTAAAATGCTTCCTTGTGGCGGGAGATCCCGGTCCTGTTGCGTAGGAGAAGGTCGCTAGGGGTGAGTGATGACCACACTTCTAGGGAGGAGGGTAGGCCTCACGTGCACGTGACGGTAACCCTCCTTCCTCCCTCTTGAGGGATGGTCACGTGATCTCTGCAACCCTTCAGTGTCATCTCCTTAGAGCAGAGACCCCTCTGCTGCTGTTCCCGTTGGGCCGGAAATCTCCTTGCTGTTCTGGGTTAGTTGGTCTCTATGCCGCCATATTCAGTTCTATCGGTTCTAGAAGTTTATTTAGGTTAATAAAATTTCTGACCTGTGACGGTCAAAAATTTCTCCCATACAAAGTTGTCTGTGGTTATTTTCACTACATGCACATGTAAATAGTTATTTAAGTTAAGTTATGGTTAAGATTCTCCCTCCTCAGCTGGGAAGGATCCGGTAAGCGTTTAATCCCTTAAGTAAGTTTGCCAAATTTCTTGCTCCTAACTTCAGTAGTTCTCAAGATATGGATATCACTACAAAAATTATTACTCTTTTTTTTCACATCTGACAGTTGAGGCATAATATATAATTACAATTTAATATTAAAGTAATTGTAAACAGAATAACAATAACATTTTTAATGTGCCTGACGGACGCCCTGCCCAAAACTTAGCTGATTGGTGCCCATGTACGAGAAACACTGAGAATTAATGAAAACTCATGAAGTTCATATCAGCGAGGTTGCAACCCTAACGTCATTGTGAGTGGTTGCATTTTTCAATATTTTTTACAATTCACAAAATAAACGCGAGTGAAGCCACGTGCAACAGCTAGTACATATATATTTATGTGTTTATACACATATTAACACATAAATATATATGTACTGTATATAAGCATATACATATATTTAAAATCTGCTACCCATCGCTGCGCAACTTACCCCCTTTGCTGCGCTTAGGTTCTTATGGCATGTCGTTCGCATTGCAGGCCACTTCAAATTGCATGCACTGGTATTACGAGTGAAGCGCAAATATCACACTCGCGAAAGCACAATTTTGCGCTCCAATATTTGCTCATCTGATTGGTAATTTTAGATATATTAGGACAAATACATTTAAATTCTGTTTTAATTTTATTTCACAGATAAGGAGAGATCTGGTTGCCACTTTTTTTTCCCCTTAAAGCACAATTGGAACTCTCGTTCATTTGAGGTTTTCCTTTCTTTTTAGATCAACAGCAGGATCAGAAATGTATGACATCTGAACTTCATATACATGAATCTTTTTTCAGTTTAGTATGTAAATATTTCTTTGTTGTAGGTGAAAAAGTTCAACTGTCGGCTTATACTTACTTATAGCGCACTAGGGTAACTGTGCTTATCCCGAGCCTTCTTCATTGAGTCCAGGGACACGCTAATAGAAGACTTAGGGCTAGATTACAAGTGGACCACTAAATTATTTCGCTCCAGCAAACAGGCAAATTTGCCCATTTACCAGAGCACGATAATTAACCAGCCATTATAAGTGACTGGTTATTTCTACCATGAGCTTGCGGTAGCAAATAGCCCTCAGAAAATTAGCCAGAGATCTGATCTCTGTTAATTTTTTTAAAAGTGCCCCAAATACCCTCAAAACAGAGAGCAAATGCTATGTTTTTTCTAGCATTTTTTTTTAATAAAAAAAACAACTGCACCAGGCAGTTTTTGGGGTCTAAAGTTGGTGGGAGGGGAAACTGTTTGTTCCCAGTAAATATTTATGTATATCATTAAATACATGTATATTTATAAATGCTGCCCATATCTGCGCGACTTACCTGTTTGCTGCATTAGGTTCTGATTATGTCTCTGCCGGCATCATAATGGAGCTCCCATTGGAGCCTATGGAAGCGATCTAGAAAGCGATATTTAGTGCTCCACTTGTAATCTAGCCCTTAGTGTGGTGGATCTTAGAGCCTGTGCTAAAGGTCCTTCTCTTTTACCACAGGCTCTGAGATTTGCCTTGCTAAGTCTTCTATTAACACGGTCCTTGATTCAGCGAAGAAGGCTCAGGATTAGGGCAGCCCCCCAAATCGCTAAAGGAAAGTATTTTACATTAAAATGCTAATTTAAAGGAAACTACTAAACACTAATGAATTTTGTTTTCTTTAAATAAGTTTTTTCATTTGTTCGGATATTATATAAATAGCAGATCTCTAGTAGACAGGCATTAGGCTATACTGAACAGATGATGTTGCCTGTTAATTAGTTTTGGGTTTTATAACAAATATACAAAGGGCTATAAAAGGCAGCCCAACCATTTTATGTCACATGTTATCATATATATCCTATATTTCCTTTAGTTATCACAAGTAAATAATAAAAATAGCAGCACCAGCAGTTAAACAAGGGCTGGAAATGAATGTGCGTGCTGTGCACAGGTCTTTTTAGTTTTCCATGCGAACATTCATATTTGCAGCTTTCTCTAAGGATTTTCTTTTTTCATTTGTGTGGGCGGATGGTGCTTCTTGATGATGTGGAACATCTTGCTGCGGTCTCTCCTGCCTCTCTGTTGAATAAATCTCCTGCAGAACAGAAATATTTGCCAGCAAATGCATTTTACTTTGTGAGAAAAGATCTTTATCTCCCCAAATCATCAAGCTGATAGTGTACTTTAATTCATTATCTAAATGTCTTATTTATTGACCACAACAGAGATATTCTATCGTTTAGATATGATTTAACCCTATGGCTGCCAGAGAGGGCTGTAACACATTGTACATCACTGTACTGCAGAAATATTTGACTGCTAATGGTGCTAAAGAAAGGAAAGAAAACTTCCATAAAAAGAAGAAATATTTGCATATGCTGATAGCTCTGGTTTCTTTTACATTATGGGGTTTGTTCCAGTCCATCAGGATTACTGTGTGAAGTTCCTTACATTTTAATTAATTTTAATTAGAACCCCCCACAAAAAATCAAGGTATCACAAGCTTTTAAAATGTTTTTGTAGGGCAGTAACACCCTCTAAACATTATATAAAAGATAATTCAACATCATCATTCCAATCCATCAAAAAAGCATTTTCCCAACAACTTTTAACAGGTTATCCCCACTCACAGCAATTATTAGTTGGGGGGCTGAAAGCAAGGGGTCCGCAGGTAGAGCTGAGCAGTCTGGGTTGTGACTGGGAAGTTAGGGGTATGTTTAGTCTGGAGCTTGGCTAAACAGGAAAAACAGCAGCAGGGAGGTGCTATTTTGTCTTTAGATTGGAGGCTTTGCAACCCTGTACTATCCTATACAACCACTGCTGACCACTTGAAGACACATCTGGGCATGCTTCCAGGGACATATCGTGCTGTTTGCATGGCTTTTTCAAAGTGTTAAAGTTTTTGCCCATGATCAGTTCACAAGTTATTAAACAACATTTTTTTCAGTCTAATAAAAATAAAACAAGTATTCAAAATACATTTAAAATTATAAATCATGTATACAGCTTAAATGTATATGATGGAAATTAAGTGTTTGGATATTTGAAATAAATTATAGTTAAAAAAAATAATTAATAATCAATATGATATAGAACTGTTAATTGCATGTGAAATGCTGTTAAAGCTTAAAGAGATAGTAAACTTCACATTTTTCTTTTATGATTCAGATAGAACATACTATTTAACAACTTTCCAATTTAATTCTATTATCAAATTTTCTTCATTCTCTTGTTATCCCTTGCTGAAGGACCAGCAGTACACTACTGACAGGAAGCTGAAAATATCTATTTAGCCAATCACAAGAGACAAATATGTGCAGGCACCAATTAGCAGCAGCTCCCACTAGTGTATGATATGTGAGTATTCATTTTTTAACCAGGGATACTAAGAGAACGAAGCACATTTGAAAATAGAAGGGAATTTAAAAGTGTCTTAAAATGACAGGCTCTATCTGAATCATGCAAGTTTAATTTTGACTTTCCTATCCCTTTAAAGGGACATGAAACCCACATTTTTCTTTTCATGATTCAGATAGAGAATACAATTTTAAACAACTTTCAATTTACTTTTTTTATCTAAAGGTTAGATTACAAGTGGAGTGCAAAGCGATATTTGCCCTCCACTTAGTAATACCAGCGCACGCAAATGCACACTGGTATTACAAGTTAGCCGCAATGCGAATGCGATCTTGCATTCACATTGCATGGAAGCATTGTGCTCACAAGAGCCGCTTCCATATCCTCCAATGGGAGCCTCATTCTCATGCCATGAAATGTGACAGAGAACCTAGCGCAGCGATGGGCAGCAAATGTTAAATATATATGTCTATAAGCATATACATATATATTTAAAGGGAACACACAGTTCCCGATATTGCCTTTTTTCTTAACACCCCACACCCACCACTTTTAACCCCTAAAAACTGTTTTGTGTAGTTGTTTTTTTAAAATGCTACACAATAAATTAGTGCTCCACTTGTAATATAGCTTTAAATAGCTTAAAGTGATGTCAAATCCTAGCATTTTTGAAACGCTAGGATTTAGTCTAATAACCCCTAATCTACTAATCTAATAACCCCTTTTTTTCCTAACACCCCACACCCACCTCTTTTAACCCCTAAAAACTGCTTTGTGCAGTTGTTTTATATTTATTTTTTAAAATGCTGCACAATAAATTAGCGCTCCACTTGTAATCTAGCTCTAAATTGCTTAAAGTGATGGTAAATCCTAGCATTTTTGAAACGCTAGGATTTACCCCTGCAACAAATAAAGGGGGACTTTCAGTCGTGAAGTATAAAATACTTCATGCTGAAAGTTCTTTATTTGTCTGCAGGGAATGACGCACTGAGCGCCTCAGGCCGCCAACGGCAGAACGCTATTTTTCAGTGAGGTGATCTTAGCCAATAGCATGCTAGCTATTCGGCATATTGCCAGCTGGGCCGCACAGCTATTGGCTAATCATTGAAAAAATAACGTTCTGCTGCGGGCTGCCTGAGGCGCTTAGTGCGACATACACTACAGGCAAATAAAGGAACTTTCAGCATGAAGTATTTTATACTTCATGACTGAAAGTCCCCCTTTATTTGTTGCACGGGTAAATCCTAGCGTTTAAAAAATGCTAGGATTTACCATCACTTTAAGCAATTTAGGGCTAAATTAAAAGTGGAGCAGTGTTTAGGGGTTAAAAGTAGTGGGTGTGGGGTGTTAGAAAAAAAAAGGGTTATTAGATTAGATTAGGGGTTATTAGACTAGGGGCTTATGGTAGGATGTTAGGGTTTTGATCCACTTTTTTTCTCCATAGACTTCAAGGGGGAATGAGAAAATGCAATAGCGATTTTACAATCCCGAGTGTTCGTTTTTTTTTCAACATTTTTTCTCCATTGATCTCTATGGGGGAATACATGCACGCACACGCCAAGTCTGAACTTGGTTTATTTACGGTATGTGGCATAACGCACACGTTAAATACGTTTTTTTACAAACTTGTAATGGCAGCGCTATGCAAAATGCCAAAAAGCCATATCGCGTGCGTGGTTTTCCTAATGGATGTGCCGCGTGACTTGTAATCTTGTTGATATTTAAGGGGCTCAGTATTATATGAAAACAACTGGTGAAATTCTAAACAAATCAAAATTTAAAGGGTTTATTATATTTCTATTATGAACTGAGTCTTGCAGCCTTGGCAAGAGGCTGAACAGGGCATGTTTTGGGTGTGCATGAAGTTTCATACCAATTTGTATTGGAATGATCTAAGCATATTACACTTGTAGGTCTGGGAGTTTAATTTTGCCAAATGTAGGCTGTTCAGTTTTGCATATGAAAGTGAAGGAAAAAGACATCTATGCAAAATTTTAAATAAATGCAAGGTAAATTATACTGAAAACTGTGTAATTTGATTTGCATGTGCAGCAAAAGAATTTTGCAGTCATTGCTGGGTCCTCCCTGTCACATTTGCGGTACCTGTGAGTATCTACATTCTAGTGAGCTACATTACTTTCTATGGAGGTAATTTCGAAATTCACAGGGAATTCCTGGTTCAGCCTATTTTCTTAGATCTGGATGGCCAACTGGCGGCCCTTGGGCCACATGTAGCACTCTGTACTAGTTTTTAACCCCTGGGATAAAGCAGAACTAAGAATATGTGCCGTAGGTTTTGTGGCCCCCAGAAAAGTCATGTGCTTTGGGGGTTTCTCAGTGGTGTATTTAGGTTTTATGCTGCCCTAGGCACTCAAAATTCTGCTGACCCCCCAAGATTTTGGCCTTTTTTGGCCATAATATTTCTTGCTCAGACAGTAACATTAATTTATTTTTTTCATGGTATTTCTAAAGTAAATTTTCACCATACACAGGCACACACATGCATACTGTAGTCACAGATACATACACACATATATATATATATATACAAAAACACACATACACACATATCTATCTATTGCTGCAATATATATATATAAACATCAAACACAGATTTCTTGAAACAATATTTCCCCAAACACAATACTGAGTGAGGAAAGCCAACAAAACTAAAGGCAATATCTAGCTGAATAAATGAAAGGTACAGAGTTATCTCTAAACTGAAAGCTCTATGGCACTCTTTCATTATGTACCTTTATAATACTTCTAAAATATAGCCTCAAAAAATGTGCAGCCCCCTCTAATCTGCTGCCCTAGGCAAGTGTTTTGTTTACTTAGGCCAAAATACACCCTGGGGCTTCTGGGAGGTGGCCAAACAAGGTGGCCAAAACTCAAAAGAGTCTTCTAGAGGGGAAAACAATACATAGAGGGTACCCTGCAACCACTGTTCCCTCCAAGGTGTGCTCGTGTGTGCATGCACACCTATCTCAGAGGGAGCGCTCTTAATTCTCACAGCAGAAGTTGGGTATTGTTTTGTACAACTGCCACTACTGTAAATTCAGTAAGTTTAAAAAAAATGTATTGGAGGTATTTTTTTCATTGGTGATGTGGCATTTCAGGTATAAAGAGCGGGAATTGTAGCAATCTGCAGAGGTTTGCCTATAGCTCAACCAAGATACTAATGAAGGAGTTGTGTCTAAATCTGATAAAAATGTCAAGGAAGCAATGAGACAGCTATCAGATTTAGAGAGTTACCAAAGACTAACATTTAACCCCACAGAATTGTACAAAAAGGAACTTTGGACATTACTAGATAGGGGTGTAAATTGTGGATTTATAACCTTATCACAGGCAGAATGTTTCATAAATGAGACTCCTTCAATACCAGTGTTTAGACATCTGTCTAAGATACACAAGTCCCGTGATAATCCCCTGGGAAGGCCTTTTATCTCCATTATAGGTACCATAGGAGAGAACCTAGGTAAATGGGTAGATGATTTTCTTTAACCTATTGTAAAACAGTTGTCAGGCTATCTAAGAGATACTAAGCAGCTCCTTAGGAAATTAGACAGCCAAAGATGGAATAAGGATTGCATTTTCCTAATGGTTGGCGTAGTATCATTGTACTCCTGTATTCCTCATGTAGAAGAATTGAAGGCTCTAAAAGAGATGCTTTATGTATATACATGTTATGATGCAGCATTTATTGAATTTGTGGTGAACATTGTGGAATATCTATTGACCCATAATTACTTCATCTTTGAAGGTCAGTATTACTTAAAAAAGCAGGGCACAGCTATGGGGGCAACATTTTCCCCCTCTTATGCGAATCTGTATCTTGGGTATTTTGAACTAGATACAATTTTTTTCATATTGTATTCCCTTTACGGAACATATCCTATTTTAATATTATACTTGAAATTTACCTATTTGATTTCTGAGAGGGAGATTGATTATCTATTCCTCAAAATTAGGGGAGATGCTCCAAGAGGAGAGATCTTCAGAAAGAAAATATTTTGTAATACTATCCTTAGAGCAAACTCAAGTCACCGTAGATGTGTTAAAAAGGGCATTCCTGACTTCCGGTGGATGGGTTCCGAGTATGGTGGTGTGAAAGAAGAGATCCTGAGACCAACGCAACTAAATTCTGCCAAATTAGCCCTCAAAGTACCCTTAGCTGCTAATAATCGCCCGGAGCGGCACGGTGGAACTACAGTGCTGCATTTTGAGAGGTATAACAGCAGATACCTCGCCACGGAAGTACCCCATACTTGCGATTGTTATTGCATCCATAAAGCTCTATGTGGCGTAAGCAACAGTCGGCTGGCTCCGACTTCACTAGAGCCTATAGTTGGGAGCTGAATCTCTCCATCTACAGTGAAAACCAGATCATCACAGTTGGTGAAGCGTACAGCTCCTTGACACATAGGCACTACGATCCCACACTGTAACTGCACCACAACTTGACAGGCAAGCATGGCCTATTTGGCCTTTATCTATAATGCTGTCAAAATTTTAGCTTTCAAGCGCTACACAGGGGCATCATGTCCCTATTTTTACTCATCTACTTGAAAGGAGACCAGGGAATCTGTTAGAGTTAAGGCTAGCCCAGAGGGACTTCTGGAAAATTGAGCTGATGATCTGCAGCATAGGACTTGCCCCAAAGTTCTAATGCTTTAAATCACTCCCCATACTATCAGAAAATAGGCTTCTGAGTCCTAAATAAGACAAAGAGAGGTTTTTGTGCCCTTGCCACCGGGAGTAGACACACTACTATTCACACCCCTCCAATACAGCCTAAACAACAAAGTGGTTGTGGGAACAATCTGCTACTATATGAACTCACAGGCCTATTTCTCCCTGTGCTTGATAAACATCTGAGGTAACTGCTCTTTGAATGAATGCTTGTTCATGGACAGATTTCTGACCACTAATAAAATGTCTCACAGGACCAGAAATCAAGACAAAAAAAAATAAAGACGCCTCTGATCACCTGCCTTCTTCCCCTTGCACCATACCTGCAGCCGCAATTTCAGATACTCAAATAGTATCCACAGAACAGCAGCTGAACTTTATACTTCGGGCTAAATTAGAGAACCTTCAGAAAAGGTATGGACACCCTCACATCAGAGGTCAAACAATTTAACTCAAGACTGACTTCAGCAGAACAATGCATATCAGACCTAGAAGACGGACATAACACCTCTACTGTACAAATAAAAAGTCTAATTCAACAAAATATCTCCCTTCATCAGAAATTAGATGACTTGGAAAATAGCTCCCACAGAAATAATGTTAGATTGGTAGGCCTAACTGAAACAGTCCGTCCATCTGAATTACTCTTCTTTGCAGAGCACTTCCTACCCAATTTGCTCAATGTTCCAGCACACATGAAAGTGGAAAGAGCGCACAGAGTTGGAAATGATAGAGTATCTGCCTCTGATAAAAATGTACCACCAAGAGGAGTAATGATTAAGTATCTAAACTTTCAGTCCAATATTCAACTGCTGTAAGCATATAGAGGCCTACAAATGCTCATAAATGATGACAAAACGCTCTACAAGAACTATCACAGCAACCCTTACCCTGCCAGCAAGACTCTCGTACGTGACTTTTACTGCCTGAACCTACTTAATGTACACCCCATAAAGGGGATAAGGGACCCTTAATCTACCTGAAGACACGAAATGGCATAGACCCCATTAAGGTTGTATGTTAAATTTTGTGTTTTATGGTTACTTAATGCTTTGTTGTTTAAGGTTTTATGGAAATGTTATGTTATTGTTGTGAGACCCATTAGCCTTGTAAACATAATTTCAATGTTTGCTTGCCTTTATTGGATAGTATTTTTCGCCCCCCTCCCTTATACCACTTTATAGCATATGTCAGTTGACTCCTAATATCCTAAAATGACAGTAAATTCCTGTCCTGGAATACAGGGGGGATAAATTCCCCAATTAAACGGAAATCTGTCTTGGCCCACCTGAAAAAGTCATGTGCAGACATTATCTGCTTACAAGAGACCCACCTTAATGAAATTGAACACACCAAACTTAAAGCACAATGGATAGGGGAGGTGATTGCTGCCCCCTACAACAGCTCTAGTAGGGGTGTAGCAATACTCTTTCATAAAAATTTCCAGTATCAATTAGACACTAAGATTGTTGACCCTGAGAAATCTGTTCTGAGAGGAGACATCATTGTTTACATTGCTAGAAAGAAACGCTTACAAGTTATCAAAGAGAAACTACACAACGACACACTAACCAGAACTTATACAACCTACTGCCAGACCACATCCACAGCCCATAAAATTGCCTACTTTCAGGCCAAAAAGGATAGAGATACTTTTCTTCTCCAAAACATGATATAACAAGAGAATAGAATGCAAGGTATATTCCTGAGACATGGAAACAGAACTGGTAAAAACTTAGCTTCCTTGATTAAAATCAAACAAGCCAACCGAGGCATTCCTGTGCTTAAAAAAGGCAATTTCCTTATCCATGACCCACCTGACATAGTAACTGAGTTTGCAAAGCACTATTCCACACTATGCACAGCACAACCTACTAACATAGAGGCTCAAACCAAATTCTGGGATAAGGTGACCTTCCCTAAATTTTCCACAGATCAAATAGATAGCCTAAATGCTCCGATATCACCAGATGAGTTACAAATAACAATTAAATCAAAGGCACTCGGGAAAACTCCTGGCCCAGACGGACTCCCTATGGAATTTTATCTCTTGCTTGCTAACAAGGTCTCTCTCATTCTAACTAGCCTTTTTAATCAGTACTTTTCACATCAGCAACAACCCTCTACACAATTTTCTACAGCGAACATATCGGTAATTCACAAATCAGGCAAAGACCCAACACTCCCTGAGTCCTACAGACTCATTTCTCTACTCAATGTAGATTATAAATTATTAATGAAATTGTTGGCCAACCGAATCAAACATATTTTACCATATATCTTACACACCTACCAGACTGACTTTGTAGCCCATCGTTCTTTGGTCACTAATATTCGGAGGGTTTTACATGCAGTAACTCATTACTGGACAGACAAACGTGGAGAGTTGACACCGGACCGCCCGGAGGCCTTCCTGCTGTCCTTGGACGCAGAGAAGGCCTTCGATAGGATGGAGTGGGACCATCTACTCCACACTATTGGGTAATATGGCATACAAGGTTATTTCACCAAATGTATTAGAAATATCTTCTCTAATCCCATTGCTTATTTACTGGTTAATAATTTGTTTTCACCCCCTGTACCCCTACAGAGATGCACCCAACAAAGCTGCCCATTAAATACACTCTTATTTAACCTGGCACTAGAACCACTAGCAGTGTATCTCAGATCTATTTTTCCTAGTATTGACTTACACGCCCACAGACTGCAAATAGCACTTTACGCGGATAACATGCTCCTTATCATCTCAGATCCCCAGACCCATGTTCCCCAAATCTTGGATGCCATCATACTGTTTGAAAACATTTCTGTCTATAAAATAAATATCAATAAATCGGAAATACTATGGCTACACAAAATCCCTACAGAAAACTTGTTCCCTTACCCTTTCCATGAAGTCGACACATATCTTACTTACCTGGGTATATATAACTCTGCTAAACCAAATAAATGGAATGAGTAAAACTTTATCCCAATTCTTCACAGAACCAAAAACGACCTTAACACATGGCAAAATCTACCACTTTCTCTAACAGGAAGAGTACACATAATAAAAATTATTATACTTTCTAAACCTTTGTACCCTATGCAGATGTTGCCACTCCAAATACGGAGAAGTGATTTGACAACACTGCCACGCACCTTCCGTGCCTTTCTATGGAAAGGAAGCAAACTGAGGATTAGTCTCACCAAATTATACCTGCCTTACACAAAGGGTGGATTGAGGCTACCAAACATTCTCTACTATAACCTGGCGTCTCTGAAATTTTTTATCTTAGACTGGACATTAAATACCTGAAAACTTTTCCTCTTCACAGTTAGAGGAAATATTACCACAACAGATGTCATTAGCCTTTATACAACATGCCACTCGCACAGAGCTATCACTCTCTCTCCTAACCCACCTAATGTTCAGAGACATAATTTTAACTTGGCGTTTGGTAACTAAACATCTAAATATGGACCCCTCTCACTCCCCCTTCTTACGGATTTATGAAAATCCAAGATTCCCACTGGGCCTCTTATACTCAGTCTTCCATGAGTGGACACAGCTAGGGGTGGACAATTTGAGTAAAATTCTAGATAAATCTACAAAATCAGTACTTCCCTTTGATGTCTTGTGCCAAACCTATTCTATACCCTCCAACCAAAGGTTTGCCTACTTTCAACTTCGCCCTTATACAGGGAGTGCAGAATTATTAGGCAAGTTGTATTTTTGAGGATTAATTTTATTATTGAACAACAACCATGTTCTCAATGAACCCAAAAAACTCATTAATATCAAAGCTGAATAGTTTTGGAAGTAGTTTTTAGTTTGTTTTTAGTTATAGCAATTTTAGGGGGATATCTGTGTGTGCAGGTGACTATTACTGTGCATAATTATTAGGCAACTTAACAAAAAACAAATATATACCCATTTCAATTATTTATTTTTACCAGTGAAACCAATATAACATCTCAACATTCACAAATATACATTTCTGACATTCAAAAACAAAACAAAAACAGATCAGTGACCAATATAGCCACCTTTCTTTGCAAGGACACTCAAAAGCCTGCCATCCATGTCAGTGTTTTGATCTGTTCACCATCAACATTGCGTGCAGCAGCAACCACAGCCTCCCAGACACTGTTCAGAGAGGTGTACTGTTTTCCCTCCTTGTAAATCTCACATTTGATGATGGACCACAGGTTCTCAATGGGGTTCAGATCAGGTGAACAAGGAGACCATGTCATTAGATTTTCTTCTTTTATACCCTTTCTTGCCAGCCACGCTGTGGAGTACTTGGACGCGTGTGATGGAGCATTGTCCTGCATGAAAATCATGTTTTTCTTGAAGGATGCAGACTTCTTCCTGTACCACTGCTTGAAGATGGTGTCTTCCAGAAACTGGCAGTAGGACTGGGAGTTGAGATTGACTCCATCCTCAACCCGAAAAGGCCCCACAAGCTCATCTTTGATGATACCAGCCCAAACCAGTACTCCACCTCCACCTTGCTGGCGTCTGAGTCGGACTGGAGCTCTCTGCCCTTTACCAATCCAGCCACGGGCCCATCCATCTGGCCCATCAAGACTCACTCTTATTTCATCAGTCCATAAAACCTTAGAAAAATCAGTCTTGAGATATTTCTTGGCCCAGTCTTGACGTTTCAGCTTGTGTGTCTTGTTCAGTGGTGGTCGTCTTTCAGACTTTCTTACCTTGGCCATGTCTCTGAGTATTGCACACCTTGTGCTTTTGGGCACTCCAGTGATGTTGCAGCTCTGAAATATGGCCAAACTGGTGGCAAGTGGCATCTTGGCAGCTGCACGCTTGACTTTTCTCAGTTCATGGGCAGTTATTTTGCGCCTTGGTTTTTCCACACGCTTCTTGCGACCCTGTTGACTATTTTGAATGAAACGCTTGATTGTTCGATGATCACGCTTCAGAAGCTTTGCAATTTTAAGAGTGCTGCATCCCTCTGCAAGATATCTCACTATTTTTGACTTTTCTGAGCCTGTCAAGTCCTTCTTTTGACCCATTTTGCCAAAGGAAAGGAAGTTGCCTAATAATTATGCACACCTGATATAGGGTGTTGATGTCATTAGACCACACCCCTTCTCATTACAGAGATGCACATCACCTAATATGCTTAATTGGTAGTAGGCTTTCGAGCCTATACAGCTTGGAGTAAGACAACATGCATAAAGAGGATGATGTGGTCAAAATACTCATTTGCCTAATAATTCTGCACTCCCTGTACAAATCTGGTCTTCCACATTTGTGACACATTTTGAGATCTTACTCCACTGGGGCCTATATGCGGTCTATTTCGGGCAAGTAATTTTGCCCTTTTCCCAATTTCCCAATTATTATTACAAACGACTGTACCTAGCGCACAACAAGGTTTCATGACCACCTGGAACATACACTCAAACTTCAAACCATAGATACCATATATAACAGCCTAAAACTGACTTGGTCAGCCACTCTAGCGGCTGACTTTAGAGAATCTCAAATTAGAGTTATACACCAGAATTATATTACCCCCAACAGACTGAGCAAATGGAGGAAGGATTTCTCTAATGTGTGCAGGAAATGTTCCTTCCCAGACGCTGACTTTTTACATTACCTATGGTACTGCCCCAAAGGTCTAGGATGCTACACCAACAGATATCACTTAATCTATCACACATATTATTCTTTGATCAGCTACCCTGTAGAAGACAAAATCAGAGACTAGTGACTGTGGTTTTATTACTTGCTAGGAAATGTATTTTCTGTAAATGGTTACATAAAGAAGCACCCTCTATTGCCTTTTTCAAACAAATGTTATTAAAATATGTGATCTATGAGCAGTTTGATACTTTCTCTGATATTTCTGTAAGGAATCCTCTATGCTTCCTAAACAAGTGTCAACCCTACATAGATCTTCTAGACTTTCCCACCAAAAGACAGCTGGTGATACCTTTAAGAAATACAATATATATGCTGGAAGCAAACTTGAGAGGGCAATGGAATATATGGGAGCAACTGTATTTATGGGTCTCTCACAGAACAATTAGTTAATTGATTGTTACAAGTTTGTTTAATATATTGTATTTGTATTAGTCACTTGGAGAAGACAATTACCAGATGTGTACTAATATGTCAGTGATATTGATGTTGCGTTTCATGCTAATTACTCTTTAGCACCCTGTGTCTATTAAGGTTGCAGGGCTGCTATCACTGTTATGTCTTATATATAAAAAAAAATGTCGACAGTCATAACAATAACCAATTTGATTGAACTGGGGAAACCCAGCTGAACTTCATGGACTCAAGATTTGGACATTGGAGTGACTTGTCACCCCTAATTTATTATAAGTTTTTTTTTCTTTATGTACTATTTGAAAACTTCAATATATTCACTGTGTTGTGAGGTAGTCTGAAAACTAATTCAGACAGGTTGGGGAGAGTTATGGTAAATGCTCAAAAAATCCCAAAGCAGAGAAACCCTAGTATCTGCGAAGGGCAGTGCCTAGTACCAACTAAATGTATAGATTGCAGAGTGTAGAAAGAAAAGGTACTGTATGGCACACTTATATTAATATACAAATGAGATTTACCAGACACAGAATAGTGTGGGGGAAAAGAAGGTGGAAGGTTTGAAAATTAAATTTAACTTTTAATTGTTTATTGATAAAAACTAAGACACATATTAAAAATCTTAAAAAACATACAGATACAAATGCCTGCCCTCTGGAGAATAAGTCATACAGAATTTATAATTATGCATAGAACAAGGGGTGATTGAACAGAAAGTTCAGTATGTGTATACTAATTGTTCTTGTCTATCTCACAAATAAAGCCGTTATTAGGCTAAAAAGAACCCCCCCCCCCCCCCCCCACAAGGTTGTATGCAGGAGGGTAGTTGAACAATTAAAATGGGTATTGGTTAGTGCTACAGCTAATTATAACAATAAAGGCCAACTTGCATTTTTTAATACTCAGAGCTGTGTAAGACCATTGTCTGTGTGTTATATTGGATTGTAAGATATCTGGGATAATTCCAACTGCAAACGTCCTCCAATCACTAAACACTGCCCTCTGTTAGATAATATGTTGGTGCCTTTGAAGAAATTTCATAATTGGTATCTTTAATTTGATCTTTAAGTTCAAATATTCACAAACGGGTTACTTATATTGTGGCAGCAATGTCTATACAAAGCTATGTGTTAAGCATATTGTAAAAATTGTTTAGTGATCTGAGAACGTTTGCAGTTGGGATTATCCCCGCATAGATATTTTACGATCCAATATAACACACAGACAATGGTCTTGCACTTCAAGTGTGACAGGGACCTAGATGTCATTAATTACAATGTTAGCTAATTGAGAACATAGATACTGGAGATTATCTCTGCACACTATTTGATAAATAGTTAGTTCTGAATGTGAAATCATCCCAGTTTATTTCTATCTCTATAATTAGCTTTAGCACAAACGTGGACTAGTTCTTAACTACTCAGTCATACTAATGTATATTACTTGGGGGGTTTCTCCTCTATGATATCATCAGTGTTATAGAAAAGTACCTAGCCAATTGAGAGCGTTAACACTGGGACACTGGGGACTCTCCCTGTGTACTAATTGACAGTCAGCTCTGAGTATTAAAAAATGCAAGTTGGCCTTTATTGTTATAATTAGCTGTAGAACTAACCAATACCCATTTTAATTGTTCAACTACCCTCCTGCATACAACCTTGGGGGGGTTTCTTTTTAGCCTAATAACGGCTTTATTTTTGAGATAGACAAGAACAATTAGTATACACATACTGAACTTTCTGTTCAATCACACCTTGTTCTATGCATACAGTTTACTAGATACCTGTGTGGTATAATTGTAGTAAGTCTGTTTGACTTATTCTCCAGAGGGCAGACATTTGTATCTGTATGTTTTTGAAGATTTTTAATATGTGTCTTAGTTTTTATCAATAAACAATTAAAAGTTACAGTTTATTTTCAAACCTTCCACCTTCTTTTCTCATTTGTATATTAATATACGTGTGTCATACAGTACCTCTTCTTTCTACACTCTGCAATATATTCACTGTACCTGACTGTCTAATGTTTAATAAAAAATATTTATTTATTTTTTTTAAAAAAGGGCATTCCTAATAGTCAATTTATGTGCCTCCGAAGAAATTGTACAGATGAAAATAGGTTCCAGATACAAGCAAGTCATTTGAAGGACAGGTTAATATTGTGGAGCTATAAGGAAACTGAATTGGTCCAGACAATGGGAGAGGTCCAAAATACGGATAGGAAATTATTGCTAAGGGACAAACAGAAAGAATTAGAAGCAGAGGATAAGAATATATTTACCTTCTCTACGAGATATAGCAAGCAGTATATGTGTTTAATATAGTCCAAAAGTACTTACCTATACTAAGGAATGATCCAAAACTGAAGGAAGGAGTAAAAGAAGGGGTAAAGTGTATCAATAAAGGCTGAAACCATTGAGAATACTTTAAAACGGGACTTTTCAACAAAATCAGTGCCTGAGGGCTTGACGTGGCTCAGGAAAAAGAGTGACAATTTTAAGTGTGGTGGTCAACCATGTAAATCATAGATTATCGCACCACTAATATCGTCTCATACACTCATTATTATCATTTGAGCATCCCCAGCTGTTAATCACTTTTAACTTGGACAGGCGGGTTGGCTTTTTTTTCTGTAGCATGGAGGGAAGTGGCATGGTAATTTAATAGGTTCTTCAAATTTCCAGCACCTCTGTATAACAATATGGGTGTACCTCTGCTAAGGGGTCTGCTGCACCCTAGCACCAAACAAACATAAGCAGAATAAAAGCAAAACGTCGCTGTTTATTCAGCTCCATAGACCAACAAAAGTTTTCTGTTTGTTATGGAGCTGAACAGTGAAGATTTGTATGTTTGGAGTGCTGCTGCTTTTATTCTTCAGATATATGCGGTGTTTGTCACAATGTGTAGGTGTCATGCTCACTGTATCCACCACACATTACATTTTCTTATACCAATTTCACACTAAACTATACCTAATCCTGATATATGTCACACTGGTGAGCAGCACTGCTCAGAGGTCTTGAGATCCATGTTACACTCGGTTGTGGTGCCATACATTGCATCTAGTCATGCTTACCTTTGGGTTACACTGCCATTAGGCAAACTTGTTAGTTTTGTTCCTATATGTTACATTTTCTTTTGGGTTGTGGTGTCATAATTTACTTTTACTTGTTACGTGTGCTGCTTACAGGTTGCACTGAACTAAGTCACACCTTTTAATTAGTTGTGCAGCTCTAAGTTACTCCTGTGGGTTGTGCTACCATATGTCATATATTTGTGTTGTGCTTTGTTAAACTTTAGCATATTGAAGGCTTGTGCCATGATGACATATAAAGGCTATAAAGACATATGTCACAAAGTGCTTTGTTTTTTTATGCTTACTCTGGTGAGTTACTGACATCTTTCATCTTTCATACTTTTTTGTGTGCTTGAGGCTCGAAAAAATTGTATCCATTAACATAATCAGATAATGGACCTTTATTTATAAATTCCTACCTTAATGTGTAGATTAAAAAAAATGCTGTGGTTCTTGTGTTATTAAATCTAGATTGTGTGTGTTTGAGAAAGTGTGTGTTTGAGAGAGAGTTTGTGTGTGTATTTGAGAGAGAGAGAGAGAGAGAGAGAGAGAGAGAGAGAGAGAGAGAGAGAGAGAGAGAGAGAGAGAGAGTGTGTGTGTTTGAGTAAGTGTGTGTTTTAGAAAGTATATACAGGGAGTGCAGAATTATTAGGCAAGTTGTATTTTTGAGGATTCATTTTATTATTGAACAACAACCATGTTCTCAATGAACCCAAAAAACTCATTAATATCAAAGCTGAATAGTTTTGGAAGTAGTTTTTAGTTTGTTTTTAGTTATGGCTATTTTAGGGGGATATCTGTGTGTGCAGGTGACTATTACTGTGCATAATTATTAGGCAACTTAACAAAAAACAAATATATACCCATTTCAATTATTTATTTTTACCAGTGAAACCAATATAACATCTCAACATTCACAAATATAAATTTCTGACATTCAAAAACAAATCAGTGACCAATATAGCCACCTTTCTTTGCAAGGACACTCAAAAGCCTGCCATCCATGGATTCTGTCAGTGTTTTGATCTGTTCACTATCAACATTGCGTGCAGCAGCAACCACAGCCTCCCAGACACTGTTCAGAAAGGTGTACTGTTTTCCCTCCTTGTAAATCTCACATTTGATGATGGACCACAGGTTCTCAATGGGGTTCAGATCAGGTGAACAAGGAGGCCATGTCATTAGATTTTCTTCTTTTATACCCTTTCTTGCCAGCCACGCTGTGGAGTACTTGGACGCGTGTGATGGAGCATTGTCCTGCATGAAAATCATGTTTTTCTTGAAGGATGCAGACTTCTTCCTGTACCACTGCTTGAAGAAGGTGTCTTCCAGAAACTGGCAGTAGGACTGGGAGTTGAGCTTGACTCCATCCTCAACCCGAAAAGGCCCCACAAGCTCATCTTTGATGATACCAGCCCAAACCAGTACTCCACCTCCACCTTGCTGGCGTCTGAGTCGGACTGGAGCTCTCTGCCCTTTACCAATCCAGCCACGGGCCCATCCATCTGGCCCATCAAGACTCACTCTCATTTCATCAGTCCATAAAACCTTAGAAAAATCAGTCTTGAGATATTTCTTGGCCCAGTCTTGACGTTTCAGCTTGTGTGTCTTGTTCAGTGGTGGTCGTCTTTCAGCCTTTCTTACCTTGGCCATGTCTCTGAGTATTGCACACCTTGTGCTTTTGGGCACTCCAGTGATGTTGCAGCTCTAAAATATGGCCAAACTGGTGGCAAGTTGACTGTTGACTATTTTGAATGAAACGCTTGATTGTTCGATTGTTCGATGATCACGCTTCAGAAGCTTTGCAATTTTAAGAGTGCTGCATCCCTCTGCAAGATATCTCACTATTTTTTACTTTTCTGAGCCTGTCAAGTCCTTCTTTTGACCCATTTTGCCAAAGGAAAGGAAGTTGCCTAATAATTATGCACACCTGATATAGGGTGTTGATGTCATTAGACCACACCCCTTCTCATTACAGAGATGCACATCACCTAATATGCTTAATTGGTAGTAGGCTTTCGAGCCTATACAGCTTGGAGTAAGACAACATGCATAAAGAGGATGATGTGGTCAAAATACTCATTTGCCTAATAATTCTGCACTCCCTGTATTTGAGAGTGTGTATATTTGAAAGCATGTGTGTTTGAGGGCATGCGTGAGAGTGTGTGTGTGTTTGAGAGAGAGAGAGAGAGAGAGAGAGAGAGAGAGTATGTGTGTGTTTGAGTAAGTGTGTGTTTTAGAAAGTATATATTTGAGAGCGTGTGTATTTGACAGCATGTGTGTTTGAGGGCATGTGTGAGTGTGTGTTTTTGATAGTCTGTGTGTTTCTGAGAGTATGTGTGTGTTTGAGTGTGTTTGACAGTGTGTGTGTTTGAGAGAGTGTGTGTGTCTATGTGTGATTGCGTTTGTATGAGTGTGGGAGAGTGTGTATTTGTGAGTGTGTGTATTTTTAAGTTTGACTAGACTATATAAAGTGCGCACACATTTTTGTTAATTGGCCAAAAATCGCACAGGTAAAAAGTTAGCCATCATTGTTTTAGATCATATACTGACACATTTTAGATCAATGCATTCATTTTAATGCATGTTGCATGGCAAGGAATTTAACTACTCCACAATATCTCACCAGAACTTTAGAATTAGTGCTTCTCTGAAACTTTCTTTTGTTTACTGTAATATGGATAATGAGTAAGACATCTTATGAAAAATATATAAGAGAATTATATCTTATGCATGAAAATAACAGACAATCATCATGAGAACGTGCAAAAAGAGAATAGAATACGTTCATCTAAAATATACAAAACAATAACACCTTGGTTGAAAATACATTTATTTTTCAATAATTAATAAGTAATTTACAATATCAAATGTAAAATTATATGAAAAAATATAGGAATATATGTATTTTAACATTATTATTTAATTTGACAAATAAGCAGACTAAAAGGAGTTGTGTTCAGTAAGTGGTATAATACATTATAACTAGTAAGATACAGTGCTTGTTTTGGCAAAATAGCTAACTACAAATTTATAATCATTAGATAAACTTTTCTTGCCTAATTACAACAGAATGAACAACGTTGTGATACAGATTTTATAGTTAAAGGGAAACAGAACTCCAAGTCCATTTCCCATTAAGCATTTGAAAAAGGTTACTTATTTCTTCAAAGGAGAAAAACAGATTTAATAAACACCTAGATTACGAGTTTTGCATTAGAGGCTGTGCGGTGCTAACGAGCAGTTTATGCTCACCGCTCACAGACAGCGCTGGTATTACGGGTTTTTACAACCCAGACAAGAAGTGAGCGTTGAGCCAAATTTTGCTCCTTACCGCACTCCAATACCAGCGCTGCTTAAGTCAGTGGTAAGCTGGTTGTACGTGCTCGTGCACGATTTTCACATGGGAATCAATGGGGAGAGCCGGCTGAAAAAAAGTCTAACACCTGCAAAAAAGCAGCGTAAAGCTCCTTAACGCAGCCCCATTGATTCCTATGGGGAAATAAAATTTATGTCTACACCTAATACCCTAACATCAACCCCGAGTCTAAACACCCCTAATCTTACACTTATTAACCAATAATCTGCCGCCCCCAACATCGCTACAACCTACATTATATTATTAACCCCTAATCTGCTGCTCCGGACACCGCCGCCACCTACATTATACTTATGAACCCCTAATCTGCTGCCCCCAACATCGCCGAACCCTATATTATATTTATTAACCCCTAATCTGCTGCCCCCAATGTTGCCGCAACCTACCTGCACTTCTTAACCCCTAATCTGCTGCCCCCAACGTCGCCGCCACTATAATAAACATATTAACCCCTAAACCGCCGCACTCCCGCCTCGCAAACATTAGCTAAATATTATTAACCCCTAATTTGCCGTCCCTAACATCGCCGATACCTACCTACATTTATTAACCCCTAATCTGCCGCCCCCAACGTCGCAGCCACTATATTAAAGTTATTAACCCCTAAATCTAAGTCTAACCCTAACACCCCCTAACTTAAATATAATTTAAATAAATCTAAATAAAATTCCTATCATTAACTAAATAATTCCTATTTAAAACTACTTACCTATAAAATAAACGCTAAACTAGTTACAATATAACTAATAGTTACATTGTAGCTAGCTTAGGGTTTATTTTTATTTTAAAGGCAAGTTTGTATTTATTTTAACTAGGTAGAATAGTTACTAAATAGTTATTAACTATTTACTAACTACCTAGCTAAAATAAATACAAAAGTACCTGTAAAATAAAACCTAACCTAAGTTACAATTACACCTAACACTACACTATAATTAAATAAATTAACTCATTTAACAACAATTAAATAAAATTATCTAAAGTACAAAAGCAAACAAACACTAAATTACAGAAAATAATAAACAAATTACAATATTTTTAAACTAATTTACACGTAATCTAATCCCCCTAACAAAATGAAAAAGCCCCCCCAAAATAAAAATAGCCCTACCCTACACTAAATTACAAATAGGGCCTTTTGCGGGGCATTGCTCCAAAGTAATCAGCTCTTTTACCTGTAAAAAAAATTACAAATCCCCCCCAACATTAAAACCCACGACCCACACAACCAACCCTTCTCTAAAACCCACCCAATCCCCCTTTAAAAAAACCTAAAACTAACCCCTTGAAGATCAACTTACCGGGAGAAGTCTTCATCCAACGGGGCTGAAGTCCTCAACAAAGCCGGGAGAAGTCTTCATCCAAGCCAGGCGAAGTGGTCCTCCAGACGGGCAGAGGTCTTCATCCAGACGGCATCTTCTATCTTCATCCAGACGGCATCTTCATCCATCCGGCACGGAGCGTGTCCATCTTCAAGACATCCGACGCGGAGCATCCTCTTCAATCGATGGCTAACACAGAATGAAGGTACCTTTAAAGGGACAGTCTACACCATAATTGTTATTGTTTTAATTGATAGATAATCCCTTTATTACACATTCCCTCAGTTTTGCATAACCAACACAGTTATAATAATATACTTTTAATCTCTGTGATTATCTTGTATCTAAGCCTCTGCAAACTGCCCTTTTATTTCAGTTCTTTTGACAGACTTGCAGTTTAGCCAATCAGTGCCTGCTCCCAGATAACTTCACGTGCACGAGCACAGTGTTATCTATATGAAATACGTGAACTAACACCCTCTATATAGATAACATTGTGCTCATGCCTGTGGAGTTACCTAGGATTGGTAAAAATGCAAGTCTGTAAAAAGGACTGAAATAAGGGGATGGTCGGCAGAGGCATAAATACGAGTTAATCACAGAGGTAAAAAGTGTATTTATATAACCATGTTGGCAGTGCAAAACTGGGGAATGGATAATAAAGGGATTATCTATCTTTTCAAACAATACAAAATCTGGTGTAGACTGTCCCTTTAAGAGCACTAAATGGCAGCACTTTTCCTGTCATGCAGTGCTCCAGAGATGTGCTGGCTACCTATCTAGATGTCTATTCATCAAATAATAGCATGAGAATTAAGCAAATTTGATAATAGAAGTAAATTAGAAACTTTTTAAAAATTATATTTTCTATCTGAATCATGAAAGAAAGAAAAAAATTGACTTTCATGTCCCTTTAAAACATTATTTCAAGGGGGAGGGGGGGTTCAGGCTTGAAGGTAGTATTTCCAGAAAGCAAGTTTGGTGTTAAACATTATGAAATCTAATCAGAATAGTTTTAAATCATAACTTTTGAGAAGGCAAAAACAAAGCCGGGGTGCAAAGGCTTTGTGTGGGATCTAATTTTCTTCTGCCTGACTCATCCCTTCTTTCTTCTTCCTCCTTTACCTCACTCCTTGCTCTAAATAGAAATCTAGACATGAAAAAAGGAAATGATGTCATCTATAATTATGATATGAAACCATAGTAATGATTGGGGGTGCTTAGAACCCCCTAGAACTGACACTGAAACTAAGACAATTTCTTTTAAAAGCATTTCAGAAACGTTTTCTTTAAATTTGAAACACCAGACTGTATTATGTTCAATGGGAAAGTGAAAAGACACACTTATAAATGCTACTCTGAGCGGAATGCTATTTCAGTTAACAAATCAGAAGAAATGTCAGCCTGTTTATTCACACAAAACACCTAGCAATGTGCTTTTTAAAAGCAGACACAGGGTATCAGGCCAAAATCCAAATACTTTACAGATATAAATTCATTATATAAAATGCTATGCCATAAATTCATTCATTACCAATCAATGAATATAAAATTAAATAACAAAAAAGCATGTTGGTGTCAGAGTTCATATTCTCATTCAAATGGTAAAAGCAGGAAAACATCCCTTACAGGAACACTAAACACAGTAATTACAAGATATTTCTGTTGTCTTGATGTAGAATTAATTTTTTTTTTTTAAAAATTAACATTGTGCTTGCGAAAATTCTTTATAAATAATCAAACTACACCTGCCACTTACCTTATTTGCAATCTGCATACAGTCATTATTTAGGGTAAAGATAAAAATCAAGGTTAGCTCTGAGGTGTGCAGTGTGCATTTCCAGTTCTGAGTGTTTGCAAATCTCCTATTTTAAGCTAAAGTGCATAAAAGTATTTTGCAAAGTTGTTTTAATATATATAAGTAAGCATTTTATTTTAAAATGTCAAGGTGCTTACTGTCCCTTTAATGGAAATTTGAAACTTTAACATTTATCTCCACAATTTAGGTTCTGCTTTGCTGCAGTGACAATAGGACATATACACTTGTACATTATCAAATTTATCAAAACGAGGACCACATATTCCACCCACATAGACATATCTATGTGGTGTCATGCTAGGCCAAAATACACCTCTGGCTGTCAAGCCTGTTCCGTCATGTGACTATGCACTAAACTGAAGCCTGATGCTGTTTTTTTGTCTTCGTTGGGTATTTCTTTCTTGGGAGATATCACCATGAGCTGCTTCTCCTCATACTGTATGCTGAGCTACTAAACACTGCTAATTCACCTTTTGAGTCAGTATAGACAATCGTGAGGAGCTCACTATGGTCCTGATGGTAAAAGGAGTGTCACACCCATGAAACATTTGCATTTTGGATTCCAGTCCATGCCTGTTTAACAATCCATTCACATCACTAATTAACTCAGATCTTAGCAGTGGGGAGGGTGCGTGTGTTAAAAGCATGTTTACACAACATAGAATGGTCATTCATTAAAAGTAATTTTTTTTTATGTGGAATAACAGTTTAAATAATATATATCTGTAAAGTAAGTTTCACATAGAAATTTAGGGGTAAAATTATCATACCCCGGACTGACATGATTCGCTTTAGTGAATCATGTCAGCCCGGCATCACTAAATGCCGCTGTGGGCATTTAACCCCTTAGTGGCCAGACTATTTTTAAATTTTCTTACCAAGTACCAAGCGCATACTGAGTTTGTCATCTCTCTATTGCAACTTATTTTAACTAACATTATCTTTCAATTTGACGGTAGATATTATAGGCAACTCCAAGGAATGGCCATGGGTGCCACGTGTGCCCCCACCTATGCCTGTCTACATCTAGGCCTGTGGGAAGCTCAAAAGATTTTTTCGAGCTTTGAGATTTTGGTGGAGACACACGTGGCACTCTGGCTACGTTATGTGGATAACATCCTCCTATTATGGAGGGGCAGTAAAGAGTTGCTAGAAACTTTCTTATAGATTCTAAATACTGATTAATGGGTATAACATTTTCCTTACTAGTGACATCAGCAAAGAGGAAGCTACCTTCCTAGATTTAACTATCAGGAAAGATGGTTACCATTCAAACACTAAAGTACATCGTAAATCTACTGCTACAAATAGATTCTTGCATGCCACCAGTCATCATCCTGAAAGCTTAAAAACAGGCATCCCGGTTGGGCAGTTCTTACGTTTGAAAAAAACTGTTCCAGCTTGGGTGATTTTGAGGAACAAGCTAAAGATATGTCCCTCAGGTTTCTAGATAGGGGTTATTCAAAGAGACAAATTAAAAGCGCATGGGTTAGAGCTAGGAAAAGCCAGAGAAGTGATTTGTTATACAGCAACAATAAGGGAAGAAAAGATGGAGGCCAAGTACGCCTCATAGTACAACTCACGTTGGGATCAACTCAGATGTATAATGAAAAAATATTGGCATATTTTAATAGTTGATACCGATTTAAGAGAGTGTGTTGGGGACTACCCTTTACTAACAGCACGAAGGGCAATAAGCCTTAAGAATAGACTGGTGCAAAGTGAATATAGGAAAGGGGTCACATCACAGACATGGCTAGGCGCTCAAAGTAAATGGCAAGGGTGTAGTCCATGCAGACATTGTGTGTACTGTAGGTTCATACAAAAGACTAATACATTTGAAACCAATACAGGTAAACAATATGATATTAAGCAATGGATCACTTGTAACACGACAGGTGTCATTTACCTTTTACATTGTTCCTGCCCTATGTATTACATAGGAAAAACTAAATGAGACTTGAAAGATCGGGTTAGGGAACATAGGGATGATATAAAGGGAAGGTACAAAAAAGCCTAGTTGCCAGACACTTTGAAACATATCATGGTTCCGATTTTACAATCATGAAAGTAACTGGCATACAACATATAAAACAACACCGTTGAGGTGGGGATGTTGATAAGCTATTATTACAAAATGAATCCTGCTGGATGTGCAGATTAAATACACTAGCACCCCATGGCCTTAATGAAAAAAAATTGATTTCTCGTGTTTCCTGTAATACTTTAGCTGCAAAACACTCTGTATATATCTGTGTATAAGAAATACAACAAGGGGGTTTGGTTAAGCACACCTAACAAAAACATTTTATATATTAGCACACATATTGTGGGAGTGCTGCCAAAATGACCAAAATAAGTAGAAGTCAATAACAGGTATTTAAAAATATGTGAAAAATATGTGAAAAAAATATGTGGTCTTATGTGTTTGGATGTGCGCCAATACCTGTTTTTGTCTTATACTTATTTGGTCATTTTGGCAGCACTCCCACAATATGTGTGCTTATATATAAAATGTTTTTGTTAGGTGTGCTTAACCAAACCCCTTGTTGTATTTCTTACATTTTAAGGGAGACTGACCAAATCCCTTTGGTTAAAGCATACCACCCTGCTCAGGTGTGCTCCAGACAATGTAATTGAGTTATATATAAAAAGCCAGGGAGTCTCATTCTGTTCAGTCATGATTTGAGGCATAGTACTGCAGTGTTGGAATTCTGCATTGGTATGATTCAGCACAGTAAGGCTAAACTTTATAGTGTTAGGACCAGTCTATTTTGGGACACCTTGTAAGTGGTGACTGGCTGAGCAGAATATGGCCATATTGTGTGACTAAGATCACAACTTTATTTAAAAATATAAAGCAGGCAATGTTTTGCAGCATTTAAAAATATGTGAAAAAATATGTGGTCTTATGTGTTTGGACAGTTTTGTGAGCAGCCCAGCAGTGAAACTGTTAACAAGAAAACCATACCTTGTCATCTGCATTGTGCACTGTTTGCTAATTGCAGGGTGTGGTTACCTAATTAACTGTTTCACTGCTTGGCCGCACACAAAACTGGCTGCTGAGACGTGCTCGTGCACGATTTCCCCATAGACATAAAAAAAAAATAACACCTGCGATTGCGGAAACAAAAGTTCCATAATGCAGCCCCACTGATGTCTATGGGGAAATAAAAATACTGTTTAAATCTAACACCCTAACATAAACCCTACGTCTAAACACCCCTAATCTGCTGCCCCCAACATCGCTGATGCCTGCCTACAGTTATTAACCCCTAATCTGCCGCTCCCGATATCGCCGCCACTATACTACATTTATTAGCCCCTAAACTGCTAGCCCCCCACATTGCAACAAGCTAAATTAAACTATATTAACCCCTAAACTTAACCCTAACGTAACCCTGAAGACATCCGGCGTGGAGCATCCTCTTCATATGGTCGCTGCCGTACACTGAATCTTCAATGCATGGGAAGCGATTCAAGATGGCGTCCCTTGCATTCCTATTCCCTGAAAAATTTGAATCAGTCAATAGGAATTAGGGCTGCTAAAATCCTATTGGCTGTTAAAATCAGTCAATAGGATTAAAGCAGCTCTCATTCTATTCGCTAATTTGAATTATGGAAGAGGATGCTCTGCGCCGGATGTCTTCAGGATGGACCCGCTCCGTGCAGGCTGGTTGAAGATCGAAGAGGCCGCCTGGATGAAGACTTCTTGCTGCATGGATGATGACTTCGCCGTCTGGATGAAGATCGTTCAATTGGGACTTCAACAACTGAAGTGGATCGTCGGGGGTTAGTGCTAGGTTTTTTAAAGGGACAGTCTACACCAGAATTGTTATTGTTTTAAAAGATAGATAATCCCTTGTTTACCCATTCCCTAGTTTTGCATAACCAACAGTTATATTTATATATTTTTTACCTCTGTGATTATCTTGTATCTAAGCCTCTGCAGACTGCCCCTTTATTTCAGTTTTTTTGACAGACTTGCAGTTTAACCAATCAGTGATGGCTCCCAGGTAACTTCACGTGCACGAGCACAGTGTTATCTATATGAAAACATGAACTAACACCCTCTAGTGGTGAAAAACCTGTTAAAATGCATTCTTAAGAGGCGGCCTTCAAGGTCTAAGAAATTAGCATATGAACCTCCTAGGTTAAGCTTTCAACTAAGAATACCAAGAGAACAAAGAAAAATTGTTGATTAAAGTAAATTGGAAAATTGTTTAAAATTACATGCCCTATCTGAATCATGAAAGTTTTTTTGGACTAGACTGTCCCTTTAAGGGTTTTTTGGGTGGTTTTTTTTTAGTTTAGGGTCTGGGCAGAAAAGGGCTAAATGCCCTTTTCAGGGCAATGGGTAGCTTAGGTTATTTTAGTTTTTTTATTTGGGGGGTTGGTTGGGTGGTGGGTTTTACTGTTGGGGGGGTGTTTGTATATTTTTTACATGTAAAAGAGCTGATATCTTTGGGGCAATGCCCCACAAAAGGCCCTTTTAAGGGTCATTGGTAGTTTATTGTAGGCTAGGGTTTTTTTATTTTGGGGGGGGAGCTTTTTTATTTTGAAAGGGCTATTAGATTAGGTGCAATTCTTTTTTATTTTTGAAAATTTATTTTTGTAATTAAGTGTTTGTTTTTTTGTAATTTAGTTAGTTTTTATTTTTTGTAATTAGATACTTTTTGTAATTTTTAGAGTAGTGTTAGGATTTTTTTATTGGTAGTTTAGTTTTATTTAATTGGCAGTTAGTTTAATTTTAGTTTAATAATTATAATAGTTTAATTGTTAGTTTAATTTTTTTTTTTTTAATTTGACAGGTAAATTTTAATTTAATTTAAGCTAGGGAAATTGTAATTTTAATATAAAGTTAGGGGGTCGTTAGGTTTAGGGGTTACTAGTTTAAATTAGTTTATTCCGTTGTGGGGGGCTTTCGGTTTAGGGGTTAATAGGCTTATTATACCGGCGGTGTGGGCGAATGGCAGATTAGGGGTTAATAATATTTAAATAGTGTTTGTGAAGGCGTGAGGACGGTGGTTTAGGGGTTAATAAGTTTATTATAGTGATGACAATGTCGAGGAGTGGCAGAATAGGGGTTAATACATTTTATTAGTGGCGGCAATGTCGGGAGCGGAAGATTAGGGGTTAATGAGTTTATTATAGTGTTTGCGATGCGGGAGGGCCTCAGTTTAGGGATTAATAGGTAGTTTATGGGTGTTAGTGTACTTTGTAACATTTTAGTTATGAGTTTCATGTTACAGCTTTGTAGCGTAAAACCCATTACTTGTCGTTTTAGGCTGTAACGCTCACTTTTTAGCTTGACCGCAAAACTCAAAATACCGGTGCTATGGTAATTTTATGAAAAAACATAGGCCTAGATTTAGAGTTGGGCGGTAGCCGTCAAAACCAGCGTTAGAGGCTCCTAACGCTGGTTTTTACCGCCCTCTGGTATTTGGAGCCAGTCATTAAAGGGTCTAACGCTCACTTTCCAGCCGCGACTTTTCCATACCGCAGATCCCCTTACGTCAATTGCGTATCCTATCTTTTCAATGGGATCTTTCTAACACTGGTATTTAGAGTCGTGGCTGAAGTGAGCGTTAGAAATCTAACAACAAAACTCCAGCTGCAGAAAAAAGTCAGTAGTTAAGAGCTTTCTGGGCTAACGCCGGTTCATAAAGCTCTTAACTACTGTGCTCTAAAGTACACTAACACCCATAAACTACCTATGTACCCCTAAACCGAGGTCCCCCCACATCGCCGCCACTATATTTAAATTTTTTAACCCCTAATCTGCCGCTCTGTACACCGCCGCCAACTACGTTATCCCTATGTACCCCTAATCTGCTGCCCCTAACACCGCCGACCCCTATATTATATTTATTAACCCCTAATCTGCCCCCCACAACGTCGCCGCCAGCTACCTACAATTATTAACCCCTAATCTGCCGACCGGAGCTCACCGCTAGTATAATAAATGTATTAACCTCTAATCCGCCTCACTCCCGCCTCAATAACCCTATAATAAATAGTATTAACCCCTAATCTGCCCTCCCTAACATCGCCGACAGCTAACTTCAAGTATTAACCCCTAATCTGCCGATCGGAGCTCACCGCTACTCTAATAAATTGTTTAACCCCTTAAGCTAATTCTAACCCTAACACTAACACCCCCCTAAATTAAATATAATTTTTATCTAACGAAATAAATTAAGTCTTATTAAATAAATTATTCCTATTTAAATCTAAATACTTACCTGTAAAATAAATCCTAATATAGCTACAATATAAATTATAATTATATCTTAGCTATTTTAGGATTAATATTTATTTTACAGGCAACTTTGTAATTATTTTAACCAGGTACAATAGCTATTAAATAGTTAATAACTATTTAATAGCCACCTAGTTAAAATAATTACAAAATTACCTGTAAAATAAATCCTAACCTAAGTTACAATTAAACCTAACACTACACTATCAATAAATAAATTAAATAAACTACCTACAATTATCTACAATTAAACCTAACACTACACTATCAATAAATAAATTAAATACAATTCCTACAAATAAATACAATTAAATAAACTAACTAAAGTACAAAAAATAAAAAAGAACTGTTACAAAAAATAAAAAAATATTTACAAACATTAGAAAAAAATTACAACAATTTTAAACTAATTACACCTACTCTAAGCCCCCTAATAAAATAACAAAGACCCCCAAAATAAAAAAATGCCCTACCCTATTCTAAATTACAAAAGTTCAAAGCTCTTTTACCTTACCAGCCCTTAAAAGGGCCCTTTGCGGGGCATGCCCCAAAGAATTCAGCTCTTTTGCCTGTAAAAAAAAACATACAATACCCCCCCCCCACATTACAACCCACCACCCACATACCCCTAATCTAACCCAAACCCCCCTTAAATAAACCTAACACTAAGCCCCTGAAGATCTTCCTACCTTGTCTTCATCATGCCAGGTATCACCAATCGTTCCAGGCTCCGAAATCTTCATCCAAGCCCAAGCGGGGGCTAGACATCCATCATCCGATGGCTGAAGAAGTCCAGAAGAGGCTCCAAAGTCTTCATCCTATCCGGGAAGAAGAGTAGATCCGGACCGGCAACCATCTTCTTCCAAGCGGCATCTTCTATCTTCATCCGATGAGGACCGGCTCCATCTTGAAGACCTCCACCGCGGACCCATGTTCTTCTTCCGACGACTTCCCGACGAATAACGGTTCCTTTAAGGGACGTCATCCAAGATGGCGTCCCTCGAATTCCGATTGGCTGATAGGATTCTATCAGCCAATCGGAATTAAGGTAGGAAAATTCTGATTGGCTGATGGAATCAGCCAATCAGAATCAAGTTCAATCCGATTGGCTGATCCGATCAGCCAATCAGATTGAGCTTGCATTCTATTGGCTGATCGGAACAGCCAATAGAATGCGAGCTCAATCTGATTGGCTGATTGAATCAGCCAATCGGATTGAACTTGATTATGATTTGCTGATTCCATCAGCCAATCAGAAGTTTCCTACCTGGAATTCGAGGGACGCCATCTTGGATGACGTCCCTTAAAGGAACCGTCATTCGTCGGGAAGTCGTTGGAAGAAGAAGATGGGTCCGCGGTGGAGGTCTTCAAGATGGAGCCGGTCCTCATCGGATGAAGATAGAAGATGCCGCTTGGAAGAAGATGGTTGCCGGTCCGGATCTACTCTTCTTCCCGGATAGGATGAAGACTTTGGAGCCTCTTCTGGACTTCTTCAGCCGTCGGATGATGGATGTCTAGCCCCCGCTTGGGCTTGGATGAAGATTTCGGAGCCTGGAACGATCGGTGATACCTGGCATGGTGAAGACAAGGTAGGATGATCTTCAGGGGCTTAGTGTTTGGTTTATTTAAGGGGGGTTTGGGTTAGATTAGGGGTATGTGGGTGGTGGGTTGTAATGTTGGGTGGGGTATTGTATGTTTTTTTTTACAGGCAAAAGAGCTGAATTCTTTGGGGCATGCCCCGCAAAGGGCCCTTTTAAGGGCTGGTAAGGTAAAAGAGCTTTGAACTTTTGTAATTTAGAATAGGGTAGGGCATTTTTTTATTTTGGGGGTCTTTGTTATTTTATTAGGGGGCTTAGAGTAGGTGTAATTAGTTTAAAATTGTTGTAATTTTTTTCTAATGTTTGTAAATATTTTTTTATTTTTTGTAACTTAGTTCTTTTTTATTTTTTGTACTTTAGTTAGTTTATTTAATTGTATTTATTTGTAGATATTGTATTTAATTAATTTATTGATAGTGTAGTGTTAGGTTTAATTGTAGATAATTGTAGGTATTTTATTTAATTAATTTATTGATAGTGTAGTGTTAGGTTTAATTGTAACTTAGGTTAGGATTTATTTTACAGGTAATTTTGTAATTATTTTAACTATTTTAGCTATTAAATAGTTCTTAACTATTTAATAGCTATTGTACCTGGTTAAAATAAATACAAAGTTACCTGTAAAATAAATATAAATCCTAAAATAGCTATAATATAATTATAATTTATATTGTAGCTATATTAGGGTTTATTTTACAGGTAAGTATTTAGCTTTAAATAGGAATAATTTATTTAATAAGAGTTAATTTATTTTGTTAGATTTAAATTATATTTAATTTAGGGGGGTGTTAGGGTTAGGGTTAGACTTAGCTTTAGGGGTTAATCCATTTATTACAGTAGCGGCGAGATTCGGTCGGCAGATTAGGGGTTAATAATTGAAGTTAGGTGTCGGCGATGTTAGGGAGGGCAGATTAGGGGTTAATACTACTTATTATAGGGTTATTGAGGCGGGAGTGAGGCGGATTAGGAGTTAATAACTTTATTATAGTAGCGGTGCGGTCCGCTCGGCAGATTAGGGGTTAATAAGTGTAGGCAGGTGGAGGCGACGTTGAGGGGGGCATATTAGGGGTTAATAAATATAATATAGGGGTCGGCGGTGTTAGGGGCAGCAGATTAGGGGTACACAGGGATAATGTAGGTAGCGGCGGTTTACGGAGCGGCAGATTAGGGGTTAAAAAAAATATGCAGGTGTCAGAGATAGCGGGGGCGGCAGATTAGGGGTTAATAAGTGTAAGGTTAGGGGTGTTTAGACTCAGGGTTCATGTTAGGGTGTTAGGTGCAGACGTAGGAAGTGTTTCCCCATAGAAAACAATGGGGCTGCGTTAGGAGCTGAACGCTGCTTTTTTGGAAGGTGTTAGGTTTTTTTTCAGCTCAAATGGCCCCATTGTTTTCTATGGGGGAATCGTGCACGAGCACGTTTTTGAAGCTGGCCGCGTCCGTAAGCACCGCTGGTATCTAGAGTTGCAGTGGCGTTAAATTATGCTCTACGCTCCCTTTTTGGAGCCTAACGCACTGAAAACCCAGCCATTCTGTGAACTCTAAATACCAGCGGTATTTAAAAGGTGCGGGGGGAAAAAAGCATGCATAGCTAACGCACCCCTTTGGCCGCCAAACTCTAAATCTAGCCGATAATTTTTACGTGTGCGGGACTGACGCTGCGTTACAGGTTAAAAGGTGTGCGGTACACCTATACCGACAACACTTGTAATAGCTGCGGTGCTGTTTTAACGCTGAAAATGCCCTATTTTCAGTGTTACAAGCCTCAACACAAAACTTGTAATCTAGGTGATTGTTATTATGTACGAAGTAACATTTTATATTTAGAATGGTATGGCTGGTGTTTTCCTTTAAATTTGTAAGGAGGAGCATTGAAAATAACCTTGATATCAGGTGCTATAAAAGGCCGGATTTGACAACAATTTGCACCTGATGAAGCCCTAAAGTTAGCCCACAAAGGGGAGGGGCAAAACGCGTCATGTCTGACGCTCCTATGACCGGCATATTCAAAACAAGTTAATCCTACGGCCTACAGCTGGAAATCTTTGGCATATCCGGAGGAGATCAAGCACATTTGTTTAGTGCCTTAGAAGTTCCCTAAGAGCGTAATATGAAGCGCTGGATGAAGTAACAATACGGGATGTCTGTGGCATTGCTGCTGTGGTTGCTGTAGCTCCAAAACGGGAACTTCTTTACACCCGGTGTATGCTCTTATCTAACCATATAAAGGAACGTTACTGCAAGATGTGGTGAGGCATTTAAACGTGCTTTGTTTCTCCTGGGATCCGTGCCAAGCATACATCAGTTGATGGTAATCACAGTCCTACAGAACTATACACGGAGTGTGTTTTATACACTAAGTGCTTTGAGTGGACTCAAACCTGCACTGTATGTAGCTCAGTATTATATGAGCACTGTTAGCATTGCCTAATTTTCCTGTTTTAGTTTTTTTTTTGGATCTGTGCAATCTATTTGGTATAATTTGGTTGAGCGTGTGTTAACACTTATGTGCTCAACTTAACCTTGTACTAGCTGTAACACTTTATGTAGATTTCCAGGCCTGGATTTGTATTGTTTGTCATTTTGTGTTTTGTGGTGTAATTAACTTACATCTGTTTCAGTTTGGTGATTTGGGTGTCCCAGACACTGGTGGAGAGGTTTAAATAAATATTTTCTTTATTTTGGATCTGAGTGCTGCCTTGTCATTCTTTAATAATCAAATATATATTGGTTATTCTCTCTTTTGCTAAATATTTTTAATTTTCTAACCCTTAAGGACCAGGGCAATTTTTACATTTCTGAGGTGAGCTGTAATTTTCCTCTTACTCATTTACTGTACCCACACAGAAAAATGGTATATAAAATGGTATATAATATTTTTTCTCACCATTAAATGGACTTTCTAAAGATACCATTATTTTCATCATACAATTTACTATTATTTTTTTTATAAAATATAATGAAAAAATGGAAAAAAACACTTTTTCTAAATTTGAATCCCAAAATCTGTTACACATCTACAACCACCAAAAAACACCCATGCTAAATAGTTTCTAAATTTTATCCTGAGTTTAGAAATACCCAATGTTTACATGTTCTTTGCTTTTTTTTGCAAGTAATAGGGCAATAAGGACAAGTAGCACTTTGCTATTTCCAAACCATTTTTTTTCTCTCAAAAATTAGCAATAGTTACATTGTAACACTGATATATGTCCGGAATCCCTGAATAACCCTTCACATGTATATATATTTTTTAGTAGACAACCCAAAATATTGATCTAGGCCCATTTTGGTATATTTCATGCCACCATTTCACTGCCAAATGCAATCAAATAAAAAAAAAACTTTTTCACAAACTTTAGGTTTCTCACTGAAATTATTTACAAACAGCTTGTGCAATTATGGCACAAATGGTTGTAAATGCTTCTCTGGGATCCCCATTGTTCACAAATAGTAGACATTTATGGCTTTGGCATAACTTTTTTGTAATTAGAAGGCCGCTAAATGCCGCTGTGCACCACACTTGTATTATGCCCAGCAGTGAAGGGGTTAATTAGGTAGCTTGTAGGGTTAATTTTAGCTTTAGTGTAGTGTAGTAGACAACCCAAAGTATTGATCTAGGCCCATTTTGATATATTTCATGCCACCATTTCACCGCCAAATGCGATCAAATAAAAAAAATCATTAACTTTTTCACTAACTTTAGGTTTCTCACTGAAATTATTTACAAACAGCTTGTGTAATTATGGCACAAATGGTTGTAAATGCTTCTCTGGGATCCCCTTTGTTCAGAAATAGCAGACATATATGGCTTTGGCATTGCTTTTTGGTAATTAGAAGGCCGCTAAATGCCGCTGCGCACCACACTCGTATTATGGCCAGTAGTTAAGGGGTTAATTAGGTAGCTTGTAAGGCTAATTTTAGCTTAAGTGTAGAGATCAGCCTCCCATCTGACACATCCCACCCTCTGACCCTCCCTGACCCCCCTCAAACAGCTCTCTTCCCTCCCCCACCTCACAATTGTCACCACCATCTTAAGTATTGGCAGAAAGTCTGTCAGTATAAAAATAAAGGTGTGATTTTTTTTTTTATAAATATTTTATATGAAGTGATATTACCCCCCTGATCCCCCCAAACAGCTCTCTAAGCCTCCCCCCTCTACCTATTGACTGCCATCTTAGGTACTGCCAGTACCCAGTTTACTAACAAATGTTCCCTTTTTTTCTAAAAAAAATTTAAACACCCAGTTTTTTGTAATGTAGCTGTCCCCCCTTAATACCCTTCCCCCCTCCCGGATCCCATTCCAAACATTTTCCCCCTCCCTCTCCCTTTCCCTGTCCGTCTGGATGCTTTAAAAAGGTTATTGCAGGATGCCTCAATATTGAGGCATCACTGAAATAACCTGAAAGCATCTGGAAGCAATCATAATCACTTCCAGCGCTTCAAAACTATGAGGACGTACAGGGCACGTCCTTGGTCATTAAGGGACAGTTCTGGTGAACTGCTGGTGCAATATAAATGCCGACAGCATTGATGTTCAGCGGACATGATACGCTACATTGTATCATGTCTGCTTGCACTTTGATAAATATACCCCTTTGTGTTTATCACCTGTTTATTCTATGAATCCCCCACCATTTCTGTAAAAAAACTTCCTCACATTTCTCCTGAATCTGCTACCCTCTTTAGATTGTGACCCCTTGTTTTGGCATGTATTTTTGTGTGGAAAAGTTCCTTAATGTGTTTGAAGATTTCTGTCATGTCACCACTTTCCCTTCTGTCCTCTAAACTATACATATTTAGGTCATAGAGTCTTTCTTTGTACATTTTATATTTTAGACTGTGTACCATTTTAGTAGCCCTCTTTGGACAGCTTCTAGTTTATTTATATCTTTCTGAATATATGGGCTCCAGAACTGTATACAGTATTCCAGATTTGGCCTAATTAATGATCTGTCACATTCAGTAGATTTCTTATAATTGCAAATTTTGCCACTGAAGGATTGGTGTGACGGGTATGAGTGAAAAGGTGCACCTACTGAATATTAGACATTTCTCCATTAAAATACAGGTTACTCTAATGGAACACATATATTCACTATCACCTAGATTGCAAGTTTTACATTCGGGTTTTAACGCTGAAAAAATGGTAATTTCAGCATTAAAACAGCACCGTAGCCCTTACAAGTCTTGTCGGTATAGCTGTACCGGAAGCCTTTAAGCCTGTAACGCAACGTCAGCCCCGCACACGTAAAAATAAAGTTTTTCCATGGGACTTCCATAGCGCAGCCATTACAAGTTTTACAGTGAGGCTAAAAAGCTTGCGTTCCAGCCCATACCAACAAGATCCATTTCGCAATCTGAGAGCAGTAGTTATGAGTTTTACGCTACAAAACTGTTACATAAAACTCATAACTAAAGTGCTACAAAGTACACTAAACACCCATAAACTACTTATTAACCCCTAAACCGAGGCCCCCCCGCATCACAAATACTACATTAAAGTTATTAACCCCTGATCTGCCGCTCCCGACATCGCCGCCACTAATAAAATGTATTAACCCCTATTCCACCGCTCCCCGATATCTCTGCCACTATAATAAATTTATTAACCCCTATTCTGCCGCTCTTCAACATCTCTGTCCTATAATAAAGATTTTAACCCCTATTCCGCCGCTCCCGACACCACTATAATAAACCTATTAACCCCTAAACCTCTGGCCTCCCACATCACTACCACTAAATAAACCTATTAACCCCTAAACCGCCAGCCCCCACATCGCAAAAACTTAAATTAAACTATATTAACCCCTAAACCTAACGCTAACCCCAATGTAACCCTAACCCTAACACCCCCTAACTTTAACATAATTAAAATTGAGCTAAATTAAAAGTTACAATTATTAACTAAATAATACCTATTTAAAACTAAATACAAACTTACCTGTGAAATAAAACCTAAGCTAGCTACAATATAATTAATAAACTACCATTACAAAAAATAACAGACGAAATTATCCAAAATAATAAAAATTATTCATATTCTAATACCCTTTAAAAACAAAACAATTTAGGTTGTTGCGATGTGGGGGGCTGGCAGTTTAGGGATTAATAGGTTTATTTAGTGGTAGTGATGTCGGGGAGCGGCGGAATAGGGGTTAATAGATTTATTATAGTGTGGGCGATGTTGGGTTGCGAGGGAATAGGGTTTAGGGGTTAATAGGTTTATTTAGTGGTAGTGATGTGGAAGGCCAGAGGTTTAGGGGTTAATAGCTTTATTTAGTTGCCGCAATATCGGGAGCGGCAGATTAGGGATTAATAGATTTATTTCGGTGGCGATGATATCGGGAGTGGCAGATTAGGGGTTAATAGCATTATGTAGGTGGCGGCAATGTCGGGGGCAGCAGATTAGGGGTGTTTAGACGTGGGGTTTATTGCAGGGTGTTAGGTTTAAACGTTATTTTTTTTCCCCATAGACATCAATGGGGTTGCGTTACGGAGCTTTTGATTGCGCGATCGCAGGTGTTATTTTTTTTTCTAACCCGCTCTCCCCATTGATGTCTATGGGGAAAACGTCAAAACAGCGCTTGTATTTTGTGCGGTATGGAGCTCAATGCAACCATATCGCACGCACAAGCCAGGTGTTTCAAAACTTGTAATGGCTGCGCTATAGACGGTGAAATAACGCAACTTTTGTTGCGTTTGTTAAATTCCCTATAGCGCGCATAACTCATAATCTACCTGTATGTATGTAATCACCATTGTTAATAAAGAGCAAAAAACCTTAATAAGAAACTTACAGGAGCTGTGAGGTTGTGGGTATATTGTATATGTATAAATAGTTATACATATATATGTAGTATACTGTAATATACTATGGGCTAGATTCCAAGTGGCGTACTAACATTTGCATGCGAGCAATAAAAAAAAGTAGTGTTAAAAACAACATAAATATATTTAAATTTACTGTCATATACACTATCTGATAAAAAAATATTCATATAAATATTAATTTAAAAATGTTAAAAGGTATATAGTATATGGCCATGTATTTGACTGCAAAAGGCTATAATCAGGGGCTTATTTTGGCCTAGGCAAAGCACTTGCGTAGGGCGGCAGATTTGGGGGGGGCACCACTTTTTGAGTCTAACTACACACACACATACACAGACACTGTACTACACATACTCATTATAAACACACACTCGCAATATAAACACACTCACTACATACACACACACATTTACTTTTATCGGTGTTTACACTCAAGCGGGAGCGCTAAATACAGCTCCACTTGTAATCTAGCACTATATTTTGCATTTCAAGCTATTTTCATTATTTAAATAAATATGCTTTTTATTTTTGCCATGTGCTTTTCTTTTTAGGAACATTAGCATTAACATTCTAGATATTAATATCACATAGAAGACACTAGTCACAGCTTTTTCATTTTACCCAAGTCCGTTTTTACAGCTTTGCACTATGTAAAAAGTGTTTTTTGGAATTGACAGCTTTTTTAATAATATATTTGTAAAGCTGCTTTATTGTAAAATAAATGTGTCAAAATAACTTACAATAAATTCACATAAGTTCACATTGTAATGCACGTGTTTTCTAAGATCGCAGCCGCTCTGTACCAAACGTGTTCTATATTAATAACCTCAAAATTAGAAGTAAAGCCATTAAAGGGACAGTCTACACCAGAATTTTTATTGTTTTAAAAGATAGATAATCCCTTTATTACCCATTTCCCAGTTTTGCATAACTAACACAGTTATAATAATATACTTTTAACCTCTGTGATTATCTTGTATCTAAGCCTCTGCAAACTGCCCCTTTTTTCAGTTCTTTTGACAGACTTGCAGTCTAGCCAATCAGTGCCTGCTCCCAGATAACTTCTCGTGCACAAGCAGTGTTATCTATATGAAATACGTGAACTAACACCCTCTAGTGGTGAAAAACTGTTAAAATGCAATCTGAAAGAGGTGGGCTTCAAGGTCTAATAAATTAGCATATGAACCTCCTAGGTTAAGCTTTCAACTAAGAATACCAAGAGAACAAAGCAAAATTGGTGATAAAAGTAAATTGGAAAATTGTTTAAAATTACACGCTCTATCTGAATCATGAAATTTTATTTTGGCCTAGACTGTCCCTTTAAGTAATGTAACGTACTGTGATACATTTCTAATACTGAGTTTGCACTATACAAAATGAGTTGTATTTTAAGAACATGTTTTTTTATACTGTGAATGTAATAGAAATGTATCAAAGCAAGTTTACATAGTACTGAATGGCTTTACTTCTAATATTGCGGCCATATTGTAACAAACGTGTTATATTTTAGAAACTTGTTTGCTATAGTGCACTTGTCATAGAAATGTATCAAAGTGCCTACATTTCAATCCACTCCCCCCTGTAGAGATATGAAAGAACAAAAAACCATGGGAGAATACAATGAGAGATATCAGCAAACTACAACTACAATAATAAATAAACACAAAACAAATGTTTACATAAGATAAATTGCGGAAGTAGCGAATACTTAAAAATATTTTTTTTTCAATCCACATAATCTAGAAAGGTAAACTCCATAATAATAATGATTTATGTAACTTCCATAACCAAAATAAAATGAATAATTAAAAAAGAAAGAGGGGGGTAGATACCAATATACATAGTTAAATTATATTGTTCAATCCATTTAAAATAAGAAAATATAAATAAAAATAGCTGCTACATAAATAAATAATAAAATGCTGCATAAATAAATAATGGCTATGCATTTCATTATAAAAATGATAACTTCCTCAGGGCTTAAAATGTCCATGCAGCAAACTCTATAATATTAAAATGCCTAAAGTATTTATAACATCTTTGGATGAAAAATACACCAAACAAATCTCAGATAATGTTAAATTCCATGGTATCCAAAATAGTAATGACATTTTAGAGATCCAGGATGAGATCTAAGATGTCACTAAAGCATTACTGAATGGTAACCCAAGATGACACCAAAAGTAAATATTAATATTACTTGTAACTACACACAATCAAATAGTCTATGCAAAAGACATTAATAACTACAGAAACATAATGTGACCGTGGATGTCCTCTGACCATGCTATAGTCATATCTTAGCTTACAACTTGCACTCAGTCTTAGTGCCAGCTACAGTATGCCAGTTTCTACTTCTTGGAGCAACAAGCTTGATAATAAGTCAGTAAGTATTTCAGCTTCATCCAGTTTGCCTAAGAAGACCAACAAGCTCAATCTTGTGCCCGGCAGCCCGATTGTATTAAAACTTTCTACAATGAAGATTTAACTGAAACCTAATGTTAAGAATGTTCTAAAGACCCAGACACCTCTTAATAGTAAGTAGACACTTTGTTCACTACCTACCTAATCCCTGGATTCACTCTCACATACCAAAACAATTATGAATATTAGAGAACACTGATTCTACAAATTATCCACTTGCTTAAAGGGACACTGAACCCAAATTTTTTCTTTCGTGATTCAGATAGAGCATGAACTTTTTAGCAACTTTCTAATTTACTCCTATTATCAAATTGTCTTCATTCTCTTGGTATCTTTATTTGAAATGCAAGAATGTAAGTTTAGATGGCGGCCCATTTTTGGTGAACAACCTGGGTTGTTCTTGCTGATTGGTGGAAAAATTCATCCACCAATAAAAAAGTGCTGTTCAGAATTCTGAACCAAAAAAAGCTTAGATGCCTTCTTTTTCAAATAAAGATAGCAAGAGAACAAAGAAAAATTGATAAATTGATAATATGAGTAAATTAGAAAGTTGCTTAAAATTGCAAGCTCTATCTGAATCACGAAAGAAAAATATTTGGGTTCAGTGTCCCTTTAAGGAACACAGAAAAAGTAACGCAAAAGGAATTATGCACTTTCTTTCTAGAGAGCTAAATCTAACCAGGGTAGATTTAAGGGTACCAGCAAAAACATGTAATTCTATTGCATTGTGCCTTCCAAACCTAATGCTCCCAAATGTTTAATTTATTCCAAATCAATGATTCATGGTGGACCAGTGGATGTGTCTGGCCCCTCCATGCATTCCTTGTCTCTGGTTGTAAGAAATATGAGCTACATTTGTTAGGATTTGATCTGGGTCGCTTAGCTCCTAGTCCAGTGGTCGGGCCGTAAGTTACAGAGGTTTTGGCCAAGTTAAGAATATCTTATTATTTTCCGCTGACATTCAGGCTGCACTTCATTGCTCTGTCTGAGCTGCTGTTTAATTCTTTGGCTTTGACTCAGATTGTTCCTGACCCTACGTGTGCTGCGGTCTGTCCTGAGCTACTGCCTGTTTCTTGGACCTCCTAGGTGTACTGGTTCTGACTCTTTTCTCTGCCTTGTTCTCTCTCTCTGAGTTGCTGCATACATCACCTCTGCACCTGGGTTACAAACACCTGACAACGCTCCTTGGAGCAGTACAATGGGGGGTTCAGGGGGCAGCAGATTTCTAGTTCCTAGGACAGCACACAAACTAAATACATCACTGGAGTTCCCATCACTGAAGGGTTATGTGTGTGCTACTTAGGGTATGGGCTACATCCCTACTATGTACAGTATATCTATTTTACTGGTTATAATGCATTTAAATGACTTGTCTGTGTGAGGCACTTTTTTGTTTTGTGTTCTATATATTTCACCATTATTACCGTATTTAAAGTTGCAGTAGTGCTAAATGTGTGAATGTAAACATGCATGTGTTTGTGCAAATGTGTATGAACATTCTGTATATTTGTGTGTGTGCATAGCCAGGCAGGTAATAGCTTTGGTCAAGGGGTACTAAATTAACCAAAAATTTGCAATACTGTTATTAAATTACTCCTTCATTTTGAGGGTTGATCTCAGATGATCTAAGTCTTTAAAGGCACATTAATAAAAAATAAATAAAAAAAACTTTTCAAAATACTGCAAAGTTCTAAAACAGCTATTTAATTTACAGCATTTGCAGGTTATAGAATTGTTGGCCTCCTAGGGAGCGTGAGACAAGCACCATTTTTGCACAAGATATATGTTTAATTTCCCTTTTAATATTGTACATTTTTCCCCTATTTATGTCCTAGTTTCACAAAGCAAAACTGGGGCCAACAAAACCCCCTTGGAATACATACACATGTTCCTTAACCCACCCCTACACACACGCACATGCGTTGCGCACATGCACACACGCAGTTCCCTAAGATTCCACCAAGTGCTCTCAGTCCCAGGTTAGAAAAACAAAGTATTACTTAAAACTTAAAGGGACACTGAACCCAATTTTTTTTCTTTTGTAATTCAGAAAGAGCATGCAATTTTAAGCAACTTATAATTTACTCCTATTATCAATTTTTCTTCGTTCTCTTGCTATCATTATTTGAAAAAGAAGGCATCTAAGCTTTTTTTTTTTGGTTTCAGTACTCTGGACAGCACTTTTTTATTGGTGGATGAATTTATCCACCAACCAGCAAGGACAACCCAGGTTGTTCACCAAAAATGGGCCGGCATCTAAACTTACATTCTTGCATTTCAAATAAAGATACCAAGAAAATGAAGAAAATTTGATAATAGGAGTAAATTAGAAATTTGCTAAAAATTTCATGCTCAATCTGAATCACAAAATAATTTTTTTGGGTACAGTGTCCCTTTAAGGGTAATAGTAACATGTTGCAAGATTTATCTATCTGAAACTTTATAATAATCATTTTGTCATATTTATTTATAGCCATAATATAATATTGTTTAGGTAAAGTTCTGAAAGCTGTGATGGAAGATTGTACTAAAATTATCTGTACATAAACAAATGTATCCTAATGCACAAATGGCAATGTTTTTTATAACATCCATCAATGTAAATACTTTTTTGTAAACATTTTGTCAGTTTTAAAGGGGATACAAATATTGCAACCACACCTTGATCACAAAAACAAATGTTGTGAGCAAATTACAAGAGCAATTATAACAAATTAAGCAGTGCAATGTTAACTAACCTGTAATAACTTATATTGTAATAATCTCTTTCTGGCAGATGGATCAGTACATGACAATTGTGTGTCTAAAATAAGATGAGTAAATAATTAGCAATGTTAAGTATTTTACTACACACAATTAATCATGTTATAGTACAATACCAGCTTGTGTCATGTCTCCTTATTACTGTACAAATAAACAACTCTCTATATTAAACCTGAATAAATGTACATATTATAGCAAATAGACATAATTTGACCACTCTCTTTCTGTAGCTTACATTCCCTTTATTAATATGACCTTTGACACCATATGTATTCTATAAGTATAGTACTTAAGTTATTTTCCCTATAGTCATGGGTGCTGCCATGTTGAAATCTAGCTTTCATTTTCACACATGTGCAGCAACTCTCCTTCAGATACCTGCAGCGTAACCTAAGTTAATGGCAGCACTCATGATTAGAGGAAGGGGAATGAAATGTATTTAGTGTTTCGTGTCCCTTTACGTTTGTTACTCTTCACTGAATATTACCTAACCAACATCATGGTATTGGAGATATGGGGCCCAAATTATTATTAGTGTTCAACTGATCACCGAAAAAACTTTGCTTTGTTTCATTGTGTCCTTTATAACATTTATATCTGGCAAAGTTATCTTACATTTGAAAAGATGCCCTTGCATTGGACACCAATTCCTTTGGTTGTCTGCTAAAACTCCTAATCCCTTTTCTTGTTTAATTATTCAAGCTATCAGAGCTCAAGTAACCATGCAGTGTGTTGTATATACATTTCTCTATTTAATAAATCTGATTAATCTTTTTTTTTTCATTTATACATCAGAAATTATTCACCGCTGTACAAAAGATCTGAGTACAAACTAGCTATTTTAAAAGCATGTAAAGCTGCCTTTTTGTATTAAAAAATATGCATTATTTTGCAGGTCTGGGACCCAACCCTTGAATGGTGGTGTTTATCTTATCAATTAACTCCTAACCATAGTAATCAATCATTGTGCAGTAAAGTTAGTGAGGGTGCAACTGCCACTTGCCATCATATTTATGTATCAGGTGTGTAAAAGTGTTTTGGTTGAACATTTAGCTTTGGTAAAAATGTGTTTTAATAATTATCTTTTAAGTACCTGATCGTGCGTTATAGTTTGTGTAAGTGCAAAATAACGCTGCATGTATTTCATTTGCACCTGAATTGCAATGTAGGCCTTTATTAGGAATAATATTTTAAATTCATGTTCCTTTCTTATTATTATATATATATATATATATATATATATATAAGCAAATTGTGGTCACCAAGCACTCTCGTTATCCATATAATGCCTAGGTGCAGTGCATAGAAATAATATAAACAGAAGCAGAGACCGCACTCATAGGTCTTATATTTCACCACTGATGTGGACTTTATTCAATCTGTAACGTTTCGGGGTTTCCCCCTTTGTCAAACATAACAAATAACATAGTGCAAGTCCTTTATATACATACATAAAACCCCTCTTACCCCAGGTGCAAACCATCCAGCTCTGCCTACGGCGGGCTTCCGGCAGCGTTCACTCCGCGCAACTGCGCATGCGCGAGGCAGCACTACGGAACCCCCAGCAGGCCAACTGAAACAAAAAGCGAAATAAAAATTACCGTAACTTAGCAACGGTAATGCTTAGACAAATATAATGGAACAGCGCTGTAAGGATGACCTCTACATATTACAGAGACACCCCATATCTATTCTTAACATCTCCTCATCAGTAATTTCCACATTAGATATCAACATAACACATGTGTGTATAATATAACATTATCGTTAAACATTGGCATTTTAGCCAGTTATCAGAGGAGGAGGTGGGGGGCTGAGTATTGACAGCAATATACTGGCCAGTATTTAATCTGTATAGAGAGACTTTTAAATAAACTCAATATTATCACAATTGGAACAAATATAATTCAGATTGAAAACATGAAGCTAATTCTATTTACAAAATATATAACAGTATTGGAGTAGTCATGTTACTAGATATGTGGACCTATCAGAATCTAGTATCAATAGACTCCCTTCCTTATCCAGATGTTAATTCACATATTGGTATTAGACATCATTATCACTTTACAGGAAACAGTGTAAATCAAAATTGGTATTCAATCCTTTTGGAGTTAGAGTGTCCAGTGTGTGAATCCATCTGGACTCCTTTCGTAGCAGTAACTTGCCTCTGTCGCCACCCCTGGGCAGGGGGGGGACGTGGTCAATGATCACATATCTCAGGTCCTTGACCGTGTGTCCATGTTTGGCAAAATGCCTGGCCACTGGCTGTTCCGAGTCTCCATTTTTTATTGCTGTTCTAATGGCCGCCCTGTGATTCGCCATTCGTGTACGCAAATCGTCTGTGGTTTTTCCAACGTAAAATCTGCCACAAATACAATGTAACAGATATACGATGAAGACTGTTGTACAGGTCACACGGTGTTTAATTTTGAATCTCTTGTTAGTCCATGGATGTGTGAATTCACTGCACTGTATTAGTGCACTGCATGTTGTGCAGCCCAAGCATTTAAAACATCCAATTTTCTTGCCCTGTCTTAGCCATGTAGAGCTCGTATAGGCCTGAGTCATATCTGGACGCATTAAAATATCCCTTAGAGATTTGCCCCTCCGGTAGCTGATCATTGGGGGTCTAGTTTCTTGCAGAGGTAACGTTTTATCACTTGATATGATTTTCCAATGTTCATCTAACACACCTCTGAAATCTCTCTTGTCCGGACTGTATTCGGTGACAAATGTTAATCTGTCCATGGTTGGTTGGTCCTTATTTCGTTCACTGCACCTAGGCATTATATGGATAACGAGAGTGCTTGGTGACCACAATTTGCTTATTATTATTATACACCAATAGCACCCGTTCCTAACAGGATTTCCACCCAAGTTCAAACAATCCAGCTGGAACAGTGGGGAAGTAACGATGACAACTACGACAGCAACAAGCCTTGACATTGAGAATGAGGAGGATTATGCACATACCTTTCAATTTAGTGCAGAAGATGCAACTCGGATTCGTTTTGACAGCAGAGTAATAAAAACACAACGGGAAATTCCTTTACATTTATACAATCAGATTTTGAAATTGAAAAAAAGAAGGATTGACTTTAAGTTACACGGCTGCTACTTATCCGCCTATCACGAGAAGATGCACATACCAAAAGGCTTTAGGATCAAAAATATGCCCACCATTGGCAGGAATAATCCTGTGTTTTGTAAGAAGTGGTGTGGCATATTAAACAAATGCTCTCTAGATCTCATGTTATTGGTAATTGAGGAGACTGGAGCAACATTGAAGAGTCTGGAAATTGAAATCACACAATTTGAAACTGATCATCTGTGTAAATTGGAACAAGACCAACAAGAGGATTGGCTCACCAAACTGCACAAACAGCTTAAAGATTATGAAGGTGAGCTAATAGCATTTAAAGAAAAGAAATGGGAAGCTGTGACCACGGATTACCGGGAGAAAAGAGTATATCAATGGACATTAAGCCCTGAAGAAAGGCAGTTCAGGATGTCACGAAGAAGACCCAGGGTATATAAACCCAGAAACCTGACGACTATTGACAGTTCAGATAATGCCACTGATAATGAGGCACCATCAACATCTACAGAATGGCAAAGGGAGGGGGTGGCACCCATGATCACACGATCAAAAAACGGGGAGCGCCCAGGCCCCACACGAGGAGGGGGGGGCACAAGAACCGGTGGCAGAGGCAGACCGCCAAGACAGGGTCGAAGATATTAGCTGACAATATCATCAATCTAAGTAGCTATGAGCTGAATCAAGAGGAGAAAGATGTGCTTAATAAAGGCTTAAGTTTCATACCTACCACATATGCTAACGAGTTCGATATGTTGGTAGATTCTTACAAGTTTCAAAGGACACTAAGATTAAAAGAATTTTTCAAGGATACCCCGAAAGAAACAGATGTAGCCTCTTTTGAACTAAAGAAGAAAAGCACTTTTGATCCTCAAAGTCTACAACCAAGTATTCTGACATATTCCAGATTAACCAGTGATGAGATGAGGGAGACTGTCAGAAAGAACAAAAGTAACATCAGGAATAATTTGTCCAAAAGGGAGACACAAGCTCTTAAGAAGCTACAAGAGAATGCCTCTATTGTGATCCGTGAAGCAGACAAGGGTGGAGCACTGGTCATCCAAGATTATGTTTGCTATAAAAGAGAGATCATGTCACAGTTGGAGGACAGTAAGGTATATGAAAAGTTACCAAATAATCCTACCCAAAAATTTAAGAGCAAGATTGATGAGTATTTGAATCAACTAAAGAAAGAAAATCAGATCTCGCCAAGTCTATTATCATATCTACAAGTTGAACATCCTATTGTTCCCGTCTTGTATACCTTACCAAAGGTACATAAACACCCGAGCAAACCACCTGGCAGGCCCATAGTGTCTGCCAGGGGATCCATACTACAGCCCATTGCCACCTATCTGGACAGAATGCTACAACCTTTTGTTCAGATGATCCCATCGTATTTAAAAGATTCGATTGAATTGATAAAAATCTTACAGAAGCTAAGTGACATCAGAGACACTGATATACTGGTCACCCTGGATGTGACCAGTTTGTACACGGTGATTCCGCATAATGAGGGTATACATGCGGTTAGAAAAGAATTATTTAGACATCCTTACGTGGGACCACCCACAGACACTGTGATACAATTACTTGAATATTGTCTACGAATGAATTACTTTAAATTTGAGACACAGTATTATTTACAAACAGCAGGAACTGCTATGGGCTCAAATGTGGCCCCAACATACGCCAACATTTTTCTAGGAGCCTTTGAAAGAGAACACCCAGTAACATTTGAGGACAGTCATATCATCATATTCAAGAGGTACATTGATGATCTGTTTTTAATATGGCGTGGTACCCAACAAGATCTGAATGACTGGTTTGACAATCTCAATCAATTGTCGGTGAATTTGAAGTTCAAAATAACATATCATTGTGAGGTGATTGACTTTTTGGATTTAAGAGTAAAAAAATCAACTGGCACATTATGTACTGAACTCTTTACCAAACCAACAGATCGCAATTCAATGCTGCTTTACACAAGTTGTCATCCCACAGGAATAAAAAAAGCTTTACCTATATCACAGTTCCAGAGGGTGGTAAGAAATAACTCCACCAGAGAAGGGAAGGAAGAACAACTCACCAATATGTATCAGAAATTTAAAGAAAGGAGTTATGTGGATGAGGTGCTACAAGAAGCCTATGCCCAAGCGGTGAGTATGACACAAGATCAAGCTTTAACCAGCAGTGAACGAAATAAGGACCAACCAACCATGGACAGATTAACATTTGTCACCGAATACAGTCCGGACAAGAGAGATTTCAGAGGTGTGTTAGATGAACATTGGAAAATCATATCAAGTGATAAAACGTTACCTCTGCAAGAAACTAGACCCCCAATGATCAGCTACCGGAGGGGCAAATCTCTAAGGGATATTTTAATGCGTCCAGATATGACTCAGGCCTATACGAGCTCTACATGGCTAAGACAGGGCAAGAAAATTGGATGTTTTAAATGCTTGGGCTGCACAACATGCAGTGCACTAATACAGTGCAGTGAATTCACACATCCATGGACTAACAAGAGATTCAAAATTAAACACCGTGTGACCTGTACAACAGTCTTCATCGTATATCTGTTACATTGTATTTGTGGCAGATTTTACGTTGGAAAAACCACAGACGATTTGCGTACACGAATGGCGAATCACAGGGCGGCCATTAGAACAGCAATAAAAAATGGAGACTCGGAACAGCCAGTGGCCAGGCATTTTGCCAAACATGGACACACGGTCAAGGACCTGAGATATGTGATCATTGACCACGTCCCCCCCCTGCCCAGGGGTGGCGACAGAGGCAAGTTACTGCTACGAAAGGAGTCCAGATGGATTCACACACTGGACACTCTAACTCCAAAAGGATTGAATACCAATTTTGATTTACACTGTTTCCTGTAAAGTGATAATGATGTCTAATACCAATATGTGAATTAACATCTGGATAAGGAAGGGAGTCTATTGATACTAGATTCTGATAGGTCCACATATCTAGTAACATGACTACTCCAATACTGTTATATATTTTGTAAATAGAATTAGCTTCATGTTTTCAATCTGAATTATATTTGTTCCAATTGTGATAATATTGAGTTTATTTAAAAGTCTCTCTATACAGATTAAATACTGGCCAGTATATTGCTGTCAATACTCAGCCCCCCACCTCCTCCTCTGATAACTGGCTAAAATGCCAATGTTTAACGATAATGTTATATTATACACACATGTGTTATGTTGATATCTAATGTGGAAATTACTGATGAGGAGATGTTAAGAATAGATATGGGGTGTCTCTGTAATATGTAGAGGTCATCCTTACAGCGCTGTTCCATTATATTTGTCTAAGCATTACCGTTGCTAAGTTACGGTAATTTTTATTTCGCTTTTTGTTTCAGTTGGCCTGCTGGGGGTTCCGTAGTGCTGCCTCGCGCATGCGCAGTTGCGCGGAGTGAACGCTGCCGGAAGCCCGCCGTAGGCAGAGCTGGATGGTTTGCACCTGGGGTAAGAGGGGTTTTATGTATGTATATAAAGGACTTGCACTATGTTATTTGTTATGTTTGACAAAGGGGGAAACCCCGAAACGTTACAGATTGAATAAAGTCCACATCAGTGGTGAAATATAAGACCTATGAGTGCGGTCTCTGCTTCTGTTTATATATATATATATATATATATATATATATATATATATATATATATATATATATATACAGTATCTCACAAAAGTGAGTACAACCCTCACATTTTTGTAAATATTTTATTATATCTTTTCATGTGACAACACTAAAGAAATGACACTTTGCTACAATGTAAAGTAGTGAGTGTACAGCCTGTATAACAGTGTAAATTTGCTGTCTCCTCAAAATAACTCAACACACAGCCATTAATGTCTAAACCGTTGGCAACAAAAGTGAGTACACCCCTAAGTGGAAATGTCCAAATTGGGCCCAAAGTGTCAATATTTTGTGTGCCCACCATTCTTTTCCAGCACTGCCTTAACCCTCTTGGGCATGGAGTTCACCAGAGCTTCACAGGTTGCCACTGGAGTCCTCTTCCACTCCTCCATGATGACATTACGGAGCTGGTGGATGTTAGAGACCTTTTGCTCCCCCCACCTTTCGTTTAAGGATGCCCCACATATGCTCAATAGGGTTTAGGTCTGGGGTCATGCTCGGCCAGTCCATCACCTTTGCCCTCAGCTTCTTTAGCAAGACAGTAGTCGTCTTGGAGGTGTGTTTGGGGTCATTATCATGTTGCAATACTGCCCTGCGGCCCAGTCTCTGAAGGGAGGGGATCATGCTCTGCTTCAGTATGTCACAGTGCATGTTGGCATTCATGGTTCCCTCAATGAACTGTAGCTCCCCAGTGCCAGCAGCACTTATGCAGGCCCAGACCATGACACTCCCAGCACCATGCTTTACTGTAGGCAAGACACACTTGTCTTTGTACTCCTCACATGGTTGCCGCCACACACGCTTAACACCATCTGATCCAAATAAGTTTATCTTGGTCTCATCGGACCACAGGACATGGTTCCAGTAATCCATGTCATTAGTCTGCTTGTCTTCAGCAAACTGTTTGTGGGCTTTCTTGTGCATCACCTTTAGAAGAGGCTTCCTTCTGGGATGACAGCCATGCAGACCAATTTAATGTAGTGTGCGGCGTATGGTCTGAGCAAAGACAGGCTGGCCCCCCCACCCCTTCAACCTCTGCAGCAATGCTTGCAGCACTCATACGTCTATTTCCCAAAGACAACCTCTGGATATGACGCTGTGCACGTGCACTCAACTTCTTTGGTCAACCATGGCGAGGCCTGTTCTGAGCGGATCCTGTCCTGTGAAAACGCTGTATGGTCTTGCCCACCATGCTGCAGCTAAGTTTCAGGGTCTTGGCAATCTTCTTATAGCCTAGGCCATCTTTATGTAGAGCATCAATTGCACACCTGCTCCCCATTCACACCTGAGACCTTGTAACACTAACGAGTCACATGACACCGGGGAGGAAAAATGGCTAATTGGGCCCAATTTGGACATTTTCGCTACTTTACATTGTAGCAAAGTGTAATTTCTTCAGTGTTGTCACATGAAAAGATTTAATAAAATATTTACAAAAATGTGAGGGGTGTACTCACTTTTGTGAGATACTGTATATATATATATTTATATACAGGGTTCTTTTTATCAGTACTCACCAGCACTGAGTATCACCACATATGGAGGCTAACTGTGTCTGGCAGCGCTGCGCTAAGGCAAGTGTGGCAGGTTTAGCAGGACAGGCTGGAGGCCAGGCAGTGATGAAGAAACATTTACCAGCAGCCAGACAACTAAGCATAGTTACTTGCAAGTTGCAAAGTAAGCTGCTGCTGATCTACCACCGCCGCCCGCCTGACCCCCATATTGTGATGTCATACACTACACATCGATAACCACCAATTATGTGCTGTTTCTGCCCCTCTGGCCTCCACTTTATTCACCATCTGTGGATTCTTTTGGGAAGAAGAAGTGGCCTGCTCACTAATGGTGGCAGGCGTGGTGTACAAGGCTGCAGATTTGGATACAAATTCAGGTAGTTGTTCAGTGGTTCACTGGCTGCTGCCTTCTTTGTGTGAATTTATATTCAGAAATGTATAAATTCTTTAGCTAGCAGCATGTTGTATGCTGGTGAGGTGTGACATCTCATTGTTATGAGGCTGCAGAATATGAGGAAAGGTGACAGTCACACACATATCAGAATGACCAGATGTCCTGTTTTTAAAGGGATTGTCCTATTTTTTAACTCACTGTCCCTTTGTCCCCAGAAATTTTGGAAGCAGTGTTTATTTATTTCATTTTTTATCACATATGTGCAACAATCGCACTTTCCCTGAAGTTTGCATGCATTTTTTGTGGTGCTTGATTGGTAGTGGGGAGTGGGCGGTTTGTTAGCAGAGACTTGGGGCTCCATTTATTAAGCAGCAGATGCTTCTTTGGAGCCCCATCATTTCAGGCTCATCTGAAATGGAAGTTAGTTGAAATACTTTTTATTAAAGTTTCACAACAAATACATCATGACATTACAGTATGTATAATTTCAATAGCATGAAATCCCACAGTTATGAGAAGAGAAAAATATTACATACTGACCCTTTCTTTTTTCCCAATTTTCTTCTCCCCCTCCCGTTTCCCACCCTTAACAATAAACTTCTTAACTAAGTATAACTTTTAACTGTAAACCTTTCCCATCAAGCAGTGTCATTATTGTTAAAATTCTTTGTAAAAATCTTCTCCGTATTTATATAAGTTTCTTTACTCCCTGTTTTCTATGACCTCAAAGTGCAACAATGATCGTTTATGTTTGTACCAGGTGACCTCACCTATCACTATTTATTAAGGATCCAATGAATCCAAATATTTTGAAAACTTTCTGAGGTACCCTGCAGCCAGGCTGCCGATTCAGACATATTATAGATAACCTCAATTTTGTCAAGTACCTCACTCCATTCCGGGGCTATATATATTCTGGTAGCTGTACATACTATGTTAACCCATTTGTTAGTGGCAGAGTTCAACGAGTCTAGATGAATATGCAGCAAAGCCTTTGAGGCTGAAAGAGTAAAAGAGTCGTCTAGTATTCTCCTAATCAGCTGTGTAAGTTTATCCCATGTAGGTTGTATCTTTGGACAGCCCCACCACATGTGGAAATAAGTACCTAGCCCTGCGCAACTACGGTAGCAAAGTCTATTGCTCTGAGGAATATAGTGCAAAGTTTTTAATGGCGTGAGGTACCATCTGTATGCAGTTTTTATCGAATTTTCACTAAGATCTGCCCCTAGTAAGCTTCTGCCTAATTCTGAGAAAATTTGTCTCCATTCGCCTTTATTAAAGGTTATGTCTAAATCTTGTTCCCATTTGGTATGGAGCATCGGTTTTGTTGTGTTTTTCGCCTCCTGTATAGCTAGATATAGGCGCGTGATCATTTTTTTTGTTTCTACCTGATGTCATTATGATTTGTTCCAGAGTAGTGTTTGGAGAGTGTGCAAAACCCTGTCTGTATTTATTTATAGTGTGTGATAGTTGAAGGTATAAGAACCAGTGTAATGTATTCGGACAAACTTTATCTCTCAGTTGTGTATATGTCAGCAGTCTCCCTTTATCCATAAAATCTGCCACCCTGTATAAACCCTTGTTTCTTTCATGTAATTAGCAAGAGTCCATGAGCTAGTGACGTATGGGATATACATTCCTACCAGGAGGGGCAAAGTTTCCAAACCTCAAAATGCCTATAAATACACCCCTCACCACACCCACAAATCAGTTTTACAAACTTTGCCTCCCATGGAGGTGGTGAAGTAAGTTTGTGCTAGATTCAACGTTGATATGCGCTTTGCAGCAGGCTGGAGCCCGGTTTTCCTCTCAGTGTGCAGTGAATGTCAGAGGGATGTGAAGAGAGTATTGCCTATTTGAATTCAATGGTCTCCTTCTACGGGATCTATTTCATAGGTTCTCTGTTATCGGTCGTAGAGATTCATCTCTTACCTCCCTTTTCAGATCGACGATATACTCTTATATACCATTACCTCTACTGATTCTCATTTCAGTACTGGTTTGGCTTTCTACTACATGTAGATGAGTGTCCTGGGGTAAGTAAGTCTTATTTTTTGTGTCACTCTAAGCTATGGTTGGGCACTTTTATATAAAGTTCTAAATATATGTGTTTAAACATTTATTTGCCTTGATTCAAGATGATCAATATTCATTATTTCAGACAGTCAGTTTCATTATTTGGGATAATGCATATGAATTAAGACATTTTTTCTTACCTTAAAAATTGACTTTTTTCCCTGTGGGCTGTTAGGCTCGCGGGGCTGAAAATGCTTCATTTTATTGCGTCATTCTTGGCGCAGACTTTTTTGGCGCAAAAAATTTCTTTGTCATTTCCGGCGTCATACTTGTCGCCGGAAGTTGTTCGTGTTTGCGTAATTTTTTTGACGTTTTTGCGCCAAAAATGTCGGCGTCACCGGATGTGGCGTCATTCTTGTCTTGCTTCTGGTTGCTAGAGGCTTGTTCATTGGCATTTTTTCAAATTCCTGAAACTGCCTTTTAAGGAATTTGATAGATTTTGCTTTATATGTTGTTTTTTCTCTTACATATTGCAAGATGTCTCAGATTGACCCTGGATCAGAAGCTACTTCTGGAAAAACGCTGCCTGATGCTGATTCCACCAAAGTTAAGTGTATCTGCTGTAAACTTGTGGTATCTGTCCCTCCGGCTGTAGTTTGTGATGAATGTCATGTTAAGCTTGCTAATGCAGATAGTATTTCCATTAGTAATATACCATTACCTGTTGCTGTTCCATCAACATCTAATACTCAGGATGTTCCTGTTAATATAAGAGATTTTGTTTCTAAATCTATTAGGAAGGCTATGTCTGTTATTCCTCCTTCCAGTAAACGTAAAAGGTCTTTTAAAACTTCACATTTTTCAGATGAATTTTTAAATGAACATCATCATTCTGATTTGTCTGTTTCTGATGATGATTTTTCTGGTTCAGAGGATTCTGTCTCAGATATTGACACTGATAAATCTTCATATTTATTTAAAATGGAATTTATTCGTTCTTTACTTAAAGAAGTTTTAATCGCATTAGAGATGGAGGAATCTAGTCCTCTTGATACTAAATCTACTAAGCGTTTAAATTCGTTTTTTAAACCTCCTACAGTTATTCCGGAAGTTTTTCCTGTCCCTGATGCTATTTCTGAAGTAATTTCTAGGGAATGGAATAATCTGGGTAATTCATTTACTCCTTCTAAAAGGTTTAAGAAATTGTATCCTGTGCCATCTGACAGATTAGAGTTTTGGGACAAAATCCCTAAAGTTGATGGGGCTATCTCTACTCTTGCTAAACGTACTACTATTCCTACGGCAGATAGTACTTCCTTTTAAGGATCCTTTAGATAGGAAAATTGATTCCTTTCTAAGGAAAGCTTATTTATGTTCAGGTAATCTTCTTAGGCCTGCTATTTCTTTGGCTGATGTTACGGCAGCTTCCACTTTTTGGTTGGAGGCTTTGGCACAACAAGTATCAGATCATAATACTCATAGCATTGTTAAACTTCTTCAACATGTTAATAACTTTATTTGTGATGCCATCTTTGATATCATTAGAGTTGATGTCAGGTATCTGTCTTTAGCTATTTTAGCTAGAAGAGCTTTATGGCTTAAAACTTGGAATGCAGATATGTCTTCTAAGTCAACTTTGCTTTCCCTTTCTTTCCAAGGTAATAAATTGTTTGCTTCCCAGTTGGATTCTATTATTTCAACTGTTACTGGGGGGAAAGGAACTTTTTTACCTCAGGATAACAAATCTAAAGGTAAATATAGGGCTGCTAATCATTTTCGTTCCTTTCGTCAGAATAAGGAATAGAAGCCTGATCCTTCCCCTAAAGGAACAGTTTCTGTTTGGAAACCATCTCCAGTCTGGAATAAATCCAAGCCTTTTAGAAAGCAAAAGCCAGCTCCCAAGTCCACATGAAGGTGCGGCCCTCATTCCAGCACAGCTGGTAGGGGGCAGATTACGATTTTTCAGAGAAATTTGGATCAATTCAATTCACAGTCTTTGGATTCAGAACATTGTTTCACAAGGGTACAGAATAGGTTTCAAGGTAAGGCCTCCTGCAAGAAGATTTTTTCTTTCTCGCATTCCAATAAATCCAGTGAAGTCTCAAGCATTTCTGAAATGTGTTTCAGATCTAGAGTTGGCTGGAGTAATTGTTCCAGTTCCAGTTCTGGAACAGGGTCTGGGGTTTTACTCCAATCTATTCATTGTACCAAAGAAGGAGAATTCCTTCAGACCAGTTCTGGATTTAAAAATATTGAATCGTTATGTAAGTATACCAACATTCAAAATGGTAACTATAAGGACTATTCTGCCTTTTGTTCAGCAAGGGCATTATATGTCCACAATAGATTTACAGGATGCATATCTGCATATTCCGATTCATCCAGATCACTTTCAGTTTCTGAGATTCTCTTTTCTAGACAAGCATTACCAATTTGTGGCTCTGCCGTTCGGCCTAGCAACAGCTCCAAGGATTTTTTCAAAGGTTCTCGGTGCCCTGCTATCTGTAATCAGAGAACAGGGTATTGTGGTATTTCCTTATTTGGACGATATCTTGGTACTTGCTCAGTCTTCACATTTAGCAGAATTTCATACGAATCGACTTGTGTCATTTCTTCAAGAACATGGTTGGAGGATCAATTTACCAAAGAGTTCATTGATTTCTCAGACAAGGGTAACCTTTTTAGGTTTCCAAATAGATTCAGTGTCCATGACTTTGTCTCTGACGGACAAGAGACGTCTGAAATTGGTTTCAGCTTGTCGAAACCTTCAGTCTCAATCATTCCCTTCGGTAGCCTTATGCATGGAAATTCTAGGTCTTATGACTGCTGCATCAGACGCGATCCCCTTTGCTCGTTGTCACATGCGACCTCTTCAGCTTTGTATGCTGAACCAGTAGTGCAGGGATTATACAAAGATATCACAGTTAATATCTTTAAATCCGATTGTTCGACACTCTCTGACGTGGTGGACAGATCACCATCGTTTAGTTCAAGGGGCTTCTTTTGTTCTTCCAACCTGGACTGTGATCTCAACAGATGTGAGTCTGACAGGTTGGGGAGCTGTATGGGGGTCTCTGACAGCGCAGGGGGTTTGGGAATCTCAGGAGGCGAGATTACCCATCAACATTTTGGAACTCTGTGCGATTTTCAGAGCTCTTCAGTTGTGGCCTCTTCTGAAGAGAGAATTGTTCTTTTGTTTTCAGACGGACAATGTCACAACCATGGCATATGTCAATCATCAAGGGGGGACTCACAGTCCTCTGGCTATGAAAGAAGTATCTCGGATACTTGCTTGGGCGGAATCCAGCTCCTGTCTAATTTCTGCGGTTCACATCCCAGGTGTAGACAATTGGGAAGCGGATTATCTCAGTCACCAGACGTTACATCCGGGCTAATGGTCTCTTCACCCAGAGGTGTTTCTTCAGATTGTTCAAATCTGGGGTCTTCCAGAAATAGATCTGATGGCTTCTCATCTAAACAAGAAACTTCCCAGGTATCTGTCCAGATCCAGGGATCCTCAGGCGGAGGCAGTGGATGCATTGTCACTTCCTTGGAAGTATCATCCTGCCTATATCTTTCCGCCTCTGGTTCTTCTTCCAAGAGTGATCTCCAAGATTCTAAAAGAGCGTTCGTTTGTTCTGCTGGTGGCTCCAGCATGGCCTCACAGGTTTTGGTATGTGGATCTTGTTCGGATGGCTACTTGCCAACCTTGGACTCTTCCGTTAAGACCAGACCTTCTATCTCAAGGTCCTTTTTTCCATCAGGATCTCAAATCATTAAATTTGAAGGTATGGAGATTGAACGCTTGATTCTCAGTCATAGCGGTTTCTCTGACTCCGTAATTAATACTATGTTACAGGCTCGTAAATCTGTGTCTAGGAAGATATATTATCGAGTCTGGAAGACTTACATTTCTTGGTGCTCTTCTCATCAATTTTCCTGGCATTCTTTTAGAATTCCTAGAATTTTACAATTTCTTCAGGATGGTCTGGATAAAGGTTTGTCTGCAAGTTCTTTGAAAGGACAAATTTCTGTTCTTTCTGTGTTGTTTCACAGAAAGATTGCTAATATTCCTGATATTCATTGTTTTGTACAGGCTTTGGTTCGTATAAAACCTGTCATTAAGTCAATCTATCCTCCTTGGAATTTGAATTTGGTTCTGGGGGCTTTACAAGCTCCTCCGTTTGAACCTATGCGTTCTCTGGACATTAAATTACTTTCTTGGAAAGTTCTGTTCCTTTTGGCCATCTCTTCTGCTAGAAGAGTTTCAGAGTTATCTGCTCTTTCTTGTGAATCTCCTTTTCTGATTTTCCATCAGGATAAAGCGGTGTTGCGGACTTCATTTCAATTTTTACCTAAAGTTGTGAACTCTAACAACATTAGTAGAGAAATTGTGGTTCCTTCATTCTGTCCTAATCCTAAGAATTCTAAGGAAAGATCGTTGCATTCTTTGGATGTAGTTAGAGCTTTGAAATATTATGTTGAAGCTACTAAAGATTTCCGAAAGACTTCTAGTCTATTTGTTATCTTTTCCGGTTCCAGGAAAGGTCAGAAGGCCTCTGCCATTTCTTTGGCATCTTGGTTAAAATCTTTGATTCATCATGCTTATGTCGAGTCGGGTAAAACTCCGCCTCAAAGGATTACAGCTCATTCTACTAGGTCAGTTTCTACTTCCTGGGCGTTTAGGAATGAAGCTTCGGTTGATCAGATTTGCAAAGCAGCCACTTGGTCTTCTTTGCATACTTTTACTAAATTCTACCATTTTGATGTGTTTTCTTCTTCTGAAGCAGTTTTTGGTAGAAAAGTACTTCAGGCAGCTGTTTCAGTTTGATTCTTCTGCTTATAATTTCAGTTTTTTTCATTATAAGATTAAAACTTTATTTTGGGGTGTGGATTATTTTTTCAGCGGAATTGGCTGTCTTTATTTTATCCCTCCCTCTCTAGTGACTTTTGCGTGGAAGTTCCACATCTTGGGTATTTATTATCCCATACGTCACTAGCTCATGGACTCTTGCTAATTACATGAAAGAAAACATAATTTATGTAAGAACTTACCTGATAAATTAATTTCTTTCAAATTAGCAAGAGTCCATGAGGCCCACCCTTTTTTTGTGGTGGTTATGATTTTTTTGTATAAAGCACAATTATTCCAATTCCTTATTTTTTATGCTTTCGCACTTTTTTCTTATCACCCCACTTCTTGGCTATTCGTTAAACTGATTTGTGGGTGTGGTGAGGGGTGTATTTATAGGCATTTTGAGGTTTGGGAAACTTTGTCCCTCCTGGTAGGAATGTATATCCCATACGTCACTAGCTCATGGACTCTTGCTAATATGAAAGAAATGAATTTATCAGGTAAGTTCTTACATAAATTATGTTTTTCCCATTTAGTTATCTGTTTTTGAAAATCTATTCGCCTAGATTTAGAGTTCTGCGTTAGCCGTCAAAAGCAGCGTTAAGGGCTCCTAACGCTGCTTTTGGCCGCCCGCTGGTATTTAGAGTCAGACAGGAAAGGGTCTAACGCTCACTTTCAAGCCGCGACTTTTCCATACCTCAGATCCCCTTACGCCAATTGCGTATCCTATCTTTTTAATGGGATCTTCCTAACGCCGGTATTTAGAGTCTTGGCTGAAGTGAGCGGTAGACCCTCTACCGACAAGACTACAGCCGCAAAAAAAAGTCAGTAGTTAAGAGCGTTATGGGCTAACACCGGTTTATAAAGCTCTTAACTACAGTGCTCTAAAGTACAATAACACCCATAAACTACCTATGTACCCCTAAACTGAGGTCCCCCCACATCGCTGCCACTATAATAAAAAAATTTAACCCCTAATCTGCCGACCACACACCGCCGCCACCTACATTATCCCTATGAACCCCTAATCTGCTGCCCCTAACATTGCGACACCTATATAATATTTATTAACCCCTAATCTGCCCCCCCCAACGTCGCTGCTACCTAACTACACTTATTAACCCCCCCAACATTAAAACCCACCACCCACATACCCCTACTCTAACCCAAACCCCCTTAAATAAACCTAACACTACCCCCCTGAAGATCTCCCTACCTTGAGTTGTGTTCACCCAGCCGGGCACCGATGGACCAAAAGAGGACATCCGGAGCGGCAAAAGTCTTCATCCTATCCGGGCAGAAGAGGACATCCGGACCGGCAGACATCTTCATCCAAACGGCATCTTCTATCTTCATCCATCCGACGTGGATCCATCCTCTTCAACTGACGCCTACTCGCAGAATGAAGGTTCCTTTAAATGACGTCATCCAAGATGACGTCCCTCGAATTCCGATTGGCTGATAGGATTCTATCAGCCAATCGGAATTAAGGTAGGAAAAATCTGGCTGATCCAATCAGCCAATCAGATTGAGCTCACATTCTATTGGCTGATCGGAACAGCCAATAGAATGCGAGCTCAATCTGATTGGCTGATTGGATCAGTCAATCGGATTGAACTTGAATCTGATTGGCTGATTTAATCAGCCAATCAGATTTTTCCCACCTTAATTCCGATTGGCTGATAGAATCCTATCAGCCAATCGGAATGCGAGGGACGCCATCTTGGATGACGTCATTTAAAGGAACCTTCATTCGGCGAGTAGGCGTCGGTTGAAGATGATGGATCCGCGTCGGCTGGAAGAAGATGGCTCCGCTCCGCCCCGGATGGATGAAGATAGAAGATGCCGCTTGGATGAAGATGTCTGCCGGTCCGGATGTCCTCTTCTGCCCGGATAGGATGAAGACTTCTGCCGCTCCGGATGTCCTCTTTTGGTCCATCGGTGCCCGGCTGGGTGAACACAACTCAAGGTAGGGAGATCTTCAGGGGTTAGTGTTAGGTTTATTTAAGGGGGGTTTGGGTTAGAGTAGGGGTATGTGGGTGGTGGGTTTTAATGTTGGGGGGGTTGTATTTTTTCTTACAGGCAAAAGAGCTGATTACTTAGGGGCATGCCCCGCAAAAAGCCCTTTTAAGGGCTGGTAAAAGAGCTGGTTACTTTTTAATTTAGAATAGGGTAGGGACCTTTATTATTTTGGTGGGCTTTTTTATTTTATTAGGGGGCTTAGAGTAGGTGTAATTAGCCTAATATTCTTGTAATCTTTTTTATTTTTTGTAATTTAGTGTTTGTTTGTTTTTGTAATTTAGTTTAGTTTATTTAATTGTATGTAATTGTAGGTAATTTATTTAATTAATTTATTGATAGTGTAGTGTTAGGTTTAATTGTAACTTAGGTTAGGATTTATTTTACAGGTAATTTTGTAATTATTTTAACTAGGTAGCTATTAAATAGTTAATAACTATTTAATAGCTATTGTACCTAGTTAAAATAAATACAAAGTTGCCTGTAAAATAAATATAAATCCTAAAATACAGGTAAGTATTTAGTTTTAAATAGGAATACTGTAGTTAATAAGATTTAATTTATTTCGTTAGATTAAAATATATTTAATTTAGGGGGTGTTAGGGTTAGACTTAGCTTTAGGGGTTAATACATTTATTAGAGTAGCGGCGAGGTCCGGTCGGCAGATTAGGGGTTAATACTTGAAGTTAGGTGGCGGTGATGTTAGGGAGGGCAGATTAGGGGTTAATACTATTTATTATAGTGTTTGCGAGGCGGGAGTGCGGCGGTTTAGGGGTTAATACATTTATTATAGTGGCGGCGAGGTCCGGTCGGCAGATTAGGGTTTAATAAGTGTAGTTAGGTAGCGGCGACATTGGGGGGGGGCAGATTAGGGGTTAATACTATTTATTATAGGGTTTGCAAGGCGGGAGTGCGGCGGTTTAGGGGTTAATAACTTTATTAGAATAGCGCCGATATCCGGTCGGCAGATTAGGGGTTAATAAGTGTAGGTAAAGTAGCGGCGACGTTGGGGGGGGGCAGATTAAGGGTTAATAAATATAATATATGTGTTGGCGATGTTAGGGGCAGCAGATTAGGGGTACATAGGTGTAATGTAGATTGCGGCGTTGTCTGTAGCGGCAGATTAGGGGTTAATAGTATAATGCAGGTGTCAGCGATAGCGGGGGCGGCAGATTAGGGGTTAATGAGTGTAAGGTTAGGGGTGTTTAGACTCGGGGTTCATGTTAGTGTGTTAGGTGCAGACTTAGAAAGTGTTTCCCCATAGGAAACAATGGGGCTGCGTTGGGAGCTTAACGCTGCTTTTTTGCAGGTGTTAGGTTTTTTTTCATCCCAAACTGCCCCATTGTTTCCTATGGGGGAATCGTGCACGAGAACGTTTTGCCAGCTTACCGCTACCGTAAGCAACGCTGGTATTGAAGGTTGAAGTGGCGGTACATTAGGCTCAGCGCACCCTTTTTGGAGCCTAACGCAGCCCTTCAGACAACTCTAAATACCAGCGTTGTCTTAAGGGTGCATTGGGGAAAAAAATCAGCGTTAGCTACGCTGGTCTTTATCAACAAAACTCTAAATCTAGGCGATTGGTAGTAACACACCTAATGGTATTATGGTAGTATGTGGGGAAAGTAGTTTCAGTGTATTAGTTAATGATCTCCATATCACTTTGGATTCTTCTGTAGTTTTTAGTTTAACTAGTCGATGGGTGTTTGAATTAGCAGAGTTCCATAGTATATCTCCCGGGGTGCTTAGCCCCCCAATATCCGCCTCAATATTAGGCCATGTCATTCCTCTGCAATCCTTACTTAACAATGCACATTGCACCAATCTAGCGGCCTGGTAAAAATCTCGAAGATTAGGGACTCCTATTCCTCCTAATTGCTTATGCCATTTTAGTATGTGGGCAGCTATTCTAGTCGTTTTGTGTCCCCATATAAATTTAATAAGCTCAGACTGCAGCTCCTCTAGCTCTGTCAGTGGAATTTTAATAGGTAGAGCTCTAAATAGATACAGCAACCTTGGTAAGATATTCATCTTTATTGCAGATAGTCTACCAAACCAAGAAAAAATACCTTTTTTCCATTTGGTTACATCTTTCCTTATAGTTCTGTAAATTGTAGTATAATTTACCTTATACAATGTTTCCAGTGTGTCTTTAATATTAATTCCTAGATATTTAAGGGACTTATTAGCCCAATTAAAAATCAAAGTTAGCTTCTATTAGTTTTCGTGTATGCCCTGGCAAAGAGAGGGGGAGTGCTTCGCATTTATCTGAGTTTATTTTGAAACCCGATAACTTGGAAAAATCGTCCAATAGATGATAAAGATTGGGCAGGTATAGCATGGGTTTTGTGATTGAAAGCAGAATGTCGTATGCGAACAGTGTTAATTTATATTCCCCTTTATTTAATTTGACGCTGTGAATGTCTTTAGAGTTTCGGATGCACGATGCTAGAGGTTCTACACATAAAGCGAATAAAAGTGGCGAAAGTGGACACCCTTGATGAGTTCCATTTAATATATGTATAGGTCTAGATTGGTATCCCGCCGCCCTAATTGTGGCTACTAGATAGGAGTAGATATTTTTGATTGCGTCTATGAATTTGCTACCAAATCCCAAGTATTCAAGAACTGCCACCATATATATCCAGTCTACCCTGTCAAGCGTTTCTGTACCTTTCAGATGTTCAACCAAAGCTATTGTGCGTCGAATGTTATCAGGTGCTTCCCGTTCTTTAATAAAGCCCACCTGGTCGGGGTGAATTAATGAGGGCAAATAATGTTTAAGCCTGTTTGCCAAAATTTTTGTAAAAATTTTTACATCTTGGTTGATTAACGAAATTGGTCTATAATTTTGTGTCATTTTAGGATTTTTCCCTGGTTTAGGAATAACAATTATTTTGGCTTGAAGTAACTCTGAGGGGATCGGCGTACCTTTCAGGATATCATTACAAAATTTGTGGAGATGGGTGGTCAACTCAGTTTTATATAATTTGTAATAGTCTCCCAAGAACCCGTCGGGACCAGCTGCTTTACCTATTTTAAGATCCTTAATAGCGGCCGCTATTTCCATTATTGTAATCTCTGCGTCTAAAGCTTTCGCGTCTTCTTTATCTAATATAGGCAAATCTGCTGTCACTAAAAGTTTATGTCTAAGATTTGTTGTCGGAGGAGAGTGATAGACCTTCTTCCCATCGTACAGGGCTTCATAGTATTGAGCAAAACATTCCGCAATTTCTTGCGGGGGAGAAGTCAATGTGCCATCCGGCTTTTGTATCTGTGCTATTGTGAAGGATTTCGTTTTTTTCTCTTAACCTGTTAGCTAAAAACCTATCCGGTTTGTTTGCATACAAGAAATAGTACGATTTCAATTTGCTAATGGCTCTCATGGAATTATCAGCTAAAATCTTAGCAAGCTCTTTTCTTTTATTAGTTAGTGTGATCAAAGTTAGTTGGGATAGTGTATCTTGATGTGACTTTTCTAACAATTCAATTTCTTGCTGTAGGGAACCCGTCACAGACCTAATTCTCTTCATATATAAAGCTTTTTCCTTCATGAGTAACCCCCTAATATATGGTTTATGAGCAGCCCACACAATTATCGGTCTGATTGAAGGGTCAACATTTAACCTCCAGTATTCTTTGAGACTATTTAAAATTCTAGTTTGGATGTCTGGTTGTTTAAGTAGCGTAGGGTCATACGTCCACGATTTTTGTCTATTTGTGTCAATAAGTCCTTTCAGCTGGATCTGTATTATAGAGTGGTCTGACCATACCGAAGCGTGAATGGACGAGGAAATGAAGTTAGGTAGCAGAGTTTGACTGATATAAATATAGTCAAGTTTGGTATATATTTTATGAGCGGGTGACTAGTATGTGTGGTCATTAGTCTGGCCATAAAGTGCCGTCCAGGTGTCAATTATATTGTGAGTATCCAGCTCTTCTCTAATAGATTTAGTGATAGAGTTAAGTCGACTTTGTTTGTTTGTAAGTCTGGTAGTGCTAGTTTCCCGTAGTATCTTTAAGTTCAAATTAAAATCCCCTACCACTATCAATAAGGTTTCGGACCACTGAGTTAGTAGATGTGAAAGCTTATTGAAGAAATCGTGTTGTTGCTCATTAGGTGCATAAATGTTGCAAAATGTTATTTGTGTGCCCTGAATATTTCCTCTCAATATGAGATATCTGCCCTCTTTATCTCTAACCACCTCTTCTTTAGTGAATTGAACTGAGTTGTGGATGAGTATCGATACCCCTCTCTTTTTTTTATCAGTTGTGGAATGGAAGTGTTGCATAAAGTGTTTGTTCCAGTATTTAGGAGATTGATTATGAGTAAAATGTGTCTCTTGCAAAAAGACGATTTTAGCTTTCATGTTGTTGTATTGGGTGAGTGCAGTTTTCCTCTTCACATTGGTATTTAGGCCTCTTACATTATGTGATATTATCTGTAGTCTAGAATCCATTTAAGAGTAACTTTTCCACCCCCACCCCCCTCATATCTGTACATTAGTTTCTTTTTTGGTTCCTGATTGTCTGTTGCTCACTTCAGGCCAGCTTTGGCATGGAGAAACTTTCTCGACCACTGCTCGATGGTACCTAAAATGGGAATATAAAACCAAATATTAAACAAAAACACAATATAAAGTAAAAAAAACACATCAGAATACTTTCTATATATCTGCATTGTCACTACTTTCTAACTGAGTGTGCAATTCAGATTCATATTTCAACAGTTAAAGATCGACAATTGAGTAAGCGAATCTAATAGATTTAGAGTGACCGAACGTTAGTTGCTTATGGCATAGATATAAAGGACTAAACTAACATGCTCTATAGTCAAACTTCTGTTCCTCATTAGCTAACACATTAAGCCAGTGATGTCCTCTCCATTCTACAGCAGGTTCTCTCTTCTGCTGGGGCTGTAGACATTATCATCAATATCTCCTAGTATTAGCAAGTATATCCCTTATACAGCCTCCCCACAGTTAATTCCTAGTGAACCCACCCCAGAGTTCTGGTCAAAGTCATGGATTTTGTATTCGATTCTTCCACCCAGGAAAAGGCAAAGGCAAAGTTACTTTTAAAGAGGCTCGACCAGCTCTCAAATTCATGAAAGACTCTCAAGGTTTCTGCTTCCTCTTAGAAACTTTCATCCAACGTCCATTTTGAATTGTTCCTTTTGGAAGCTGTGGTCGACCTTTGGTGTTATTTTGAGAATTTTCTGGAAACTCCGGACAATCTAGCTTTAACAACTGGCATAGACCTGGGATGTCTTGTTTCTCTCTAATGGTGAGAGTGCTGCCTTCATGATGTATATGCAGGGCAAAGGGGAATCCCCATCTGTACATGGTCTGGTTTTTCCTCAATAGTTGCGTCAACGGACGGAGGGCATATCTCTTCTGTAAAGTTTTGATACATAGGTCCTGAAAGAATTGTATAATTGAACCTTGAAATTTAAAAGTTGGGTTTTTTCTCGCTGCCGACATGATCTCTTCTTTTTCTTGAAAGCGAAGAAATTTAACTATTACATCTCTCGGGGGTTCTGTATCTCTAGGCTTTGCTCTTAGAGCCCTGTGAGCCCTTTCCATCTGGAATTTCCCCTCCGTAGGCGAGCTTGTGATAGCTTGAAATAGCTGAAGTAGATAGTTACAAAGGTCTGCCGTCGCTATTGTTTCTGGGATACCCTCCGGCTCCTGTTCTCCAGGTCTTCTAGTTTGTCATTAATATCCGCCAGTTCCTGCTGTTGTTCAGCCAGTTGCTGATTGATGTTTGTAATATCTTCTTCCAATGTTTAATCTTTTTCTTCCAAAGATTCTAGTCTGGTGCCCAGTTCCGAGATATCTTGCTTAATTTCAGTGAGACTGTTTGTAACAGTGTTCTGAAGGGTATCCATCTTTTCCCACATTTTATAAAAAATTGAGGTTATATCTTGTTTGGAGACAAGATTCCTTATATCACTTTTAGTAACAGGTATATTGCTGTCTCCCGGGGAAATGGTTTCTGTGTTCTCTTCCATCTCTTCCTCAGTTACATCACATCCCTTTCCTACCTCCTTTCTGAGGTTTAAAGAAAATATTGGCCGCTGCAGATTTATTTATGGCTCCTGGTTTGCTCTGTCTTCTAACTGACATGATGTATTCTGTTAGGTGGATCAAGACTGTGCTTTATTACTTCTTATTAAGATATATAAACAATGTCTATACTTCTTTGGCACCAATAAGTTCAGATTGCACTTCCCAGCAGATTACAGAGTATAGGAGATTTTTATGAAGTTGTTTTATCTATTTTTAAGGGTTGTGGATTTGTATTGACCCCTCTTTTTTTTAGCTCTGTGAGGAGTGTGACATATTATGAATTACTGTGAGCCAGATCGTCTTATGATATCAAACATTGCCTTTTCTTTTTTGTTGATTTTTAATCCCCTTGCTAAAACGACTTTTTTAATTGTTGTTTAGTCCCAGATCTTCACCTCATTGCCCTCTCATCTTGTTAGAGCATATATACTTTAAAGGGAACAATTAAATTAATGCCTCAGGTCCTTTCTTTATTGTTACTGCATCTATGCTAGCCCGGACTCCCACGTGGCTAATCGCTATCTATGGCGTCTCATCTTAGCAAGCCTCCTCCTCCTCCTTGTTAAATATTTGTGAGCCGTTCACCACATTATTTTCCTTACCGGGTCGCTTAACGGCCGTCATCCGGTTATTAACAGGAACCACCAGGTCCTTCTTTCCTGCAGAGCTGTGTTTTGCTTGCCCTGGGGTTGCTAATTAGGCCGCCATTGAATGGGAGACGTCCGGTGTTGTGCTGCTGTGCCGGTTCTTTTGTAAAGCGGAATAAGGCTCCAGTATCTGTATAGGGTTAGTGAGGGAGCAGTCTGGAATTATTTTAAAGTCACTCTCAGGGTTTAATTATGTCCGATCTCCACTTTGTAAGCTGGTTGCACCCAGAGCAATCAAATCATGCGTCCGCCATTGTGCTTGCCTAGACTCCGCCCCCCCCCTGAAATGGAAGTTAAAGGGATAGGAAAGTCAAAATTAAACTTGCATGATTCAGATAGAGCAGGTCATTTTAAGACACTTTTAAATTCACTTCTATTTTCAAATGTGCTTCATTCTCTTAGTATCCCTTGTTAAAAAATGAATACGCACATATCACACACTAGTGGGAGCTGCTGCTAATTGGTGCCTGCACACATTTGTCTCTTGTGATTGGATAACTAGATGTGTTCAGCTTCCTGCCAGTAGTGTAATGCTGTCCCTTCAGCAATGGATAACAAGAGAATGAAGCAAAATTTGATAGTAGAAGTAAATTGGAAAGTTGTTGTATGTTCTATCTGAATCATACAAGAAAATGTTAGGGTTTACTATCCCTTTAAGAAGCAGCGCTGCTACTTAACTTGCACGCCACCTTTTAGGTGGTGGATTGAAATCATCCCAATCCGATCGGGATGATTGACAGCCCCTGCTAGTGGCCGATTGGCCACCAGTGAGAAGGGGGCAGCATTGCTCAAGAATTTCACCAGAAATGCTTGTGCAATGTTAAATGCCAACAGCGTATGCTGTCTGCATTTAGCGAGGCCGAGCGGATATGATTCGCTACAGCAAATCATGTCCGCTCGACTTTTAATAAATCTACCCCTTGATCTGCAGTGAGAGAGTTGAAAAGCAGAGAAAGGGCTGAACAGCAGAGAGAGTTGAACAGCAGAGAGATTACTCTGTGAATTATGGTTAATAACTAATAATATGTATTTTATTAGGAAGTGATATCTGTATACTATATTTATATTACCAGATGTGTTAGGGTGAGTGAGAAGTAAAAGAAACACCATTCAAAATATAAAATAGAGACGGCCATAAATAAATGGAATCTTCTGCCGAAACCAACTAAAACAATTACCAGTTACAGTTGATTATGCCTGGTATATATTGTAATCTGTATGTTTTAAACAATGTTGCATGTGAAGTTGTTAAAGGATTACTGTTTTTTCCGTTTTTCAAAATACAATAGTCACATATTTTGGTTAAGATTTATCTAATAACGGCCTAGATTTGGAGTTTTGTCGGTAACGACCCGAAAAACTAACGCCAGCTTTTTTCTGGCCGCACCATAAAAATAACTCTGGTATCGAGAGTCCACATAAAGGCTGCGTTAGGCTCCAAAAAAGGAGCGTAGAGCATTTTTAACGCAGCTTCAACTCTCGATACCAGAGTTGCTTACGGACGCGGCCAGCCTCAAAAACGTGCTTGTGCACGATTCTCCCATAGGAAACAATGGGGCTGTTTGAGCTGAAAAAAACCCAAACACCTGCAAAAAAGCCGCGTTCAGCTCCTAACGCAGCCCCATTGTTTGCTATGCGGTAACCCTTCCTACGTCTGCACCTAACACTCTAACATGTACCCCGAGTCTAAACATCCCTAACCTTACACTTATTAACCCCTAATCTGCCGCCCCCCGCTATCGCTGACCCCTGCATATTATTATTAACCCCTAATCTGCCGCTCCGTAAACCGCCGCTACTTACATTATCCCTATGTACCCCTAATCTGCTGCCCCTAACACCGCCGACCCCTATATTATATTTATTAACCCCTAATCTGCCCCCCACAACGTCGCCTCCACCTGCCTACACTTATTAACCCCTAATCTGCCGACCGGACCTGAGCGCTACTATAATAAAGTTATTAACCCCTAATCCGCCTCACTAACCCTATAATAAATTATATTAACCCCTAATCTGCCCTCCCTAACATCGCCGACACCTATCTTCAAACATTAACCCCTAATCTGCCGACTGGAGCTCACCGCTATTCTAATAAATGTATTAACCCCTAAAGCTAAGTCTAACCCTAACACTAACACCCCCCTAAGTTAAATATAATTTAAATCTAACGAAATTAATTATCTCTTATTAAATAAATTATTCCTATTTAAAGCTAAATACTTACCTGTAAAATAAATCCTAATATAGCTACAATATAAATTATAATTATATTATAGCTATTTTAGGATTTATATTTATTTTACAGGTAACTTTGTATTTATTTTAACCAGGTACAATAGCTATTAAATAGTTAAGAACTATTTAATAGCTAAAATAGTTAAAATAATTACAAATTTACCTGTAAAAGAAATCCTAACCTAAGTTACAATTAAACCTAACACTAGACTATCATTAAATTAATTAAATAAACTACCTACAATTACCTACAATTAACCTAACACTACACTATCAATAAATTAATTAAATACAATTGCTACAAAGAAATACAATTAAATAAACTAGCTAAAGTACAAAAATTAAAAAAGAACTAAGTTACAAAAAATAAAAAAATATTTACAAACATAAGAAAAATATTACAACAATTTTAAACTAATTACACCTACTCTAAGCCAATCAGAATCAAGTTCAATCCGATTGGCTGGAATCAGCCAATCAGAATCAAGTTCAATCCGATTGGCTGATCCGATCAGCCAATCAGATTGAGCTTGCATTCTATTGGCTGATCGGAACAGCCAATAGAATGCGAGCTCAATCTGATTGGCTGATCGGATCAGCCAATCGGATTGAACTTGATTCTGATTGGCTGATTCCATCAGCCAATCAGAATATTCCTACCTTAATTCCGATTGGCTGATAGAATCCTATCAGCCAATCGGAATTCGAGGGACGCCATCTTGGATGAAGTCATTTAAAGGAACCGTCATTCGTCGTTCAGTCGTCGGCCAGGATGGATGTTCCGCGGTGGAGGTCTTCAGGATGCTGCTGCTTCGCTCCGGATGGATGCCGCTTGGATGAAGACTTCAATCGGATGGAAGACCTCTTCTGGCCCGCTTGGATGAAGACTTCAGCCAGATCATGGACCTCTTCAGCCCCCCGCTTGGGCTTGGATCAGGACATCGGAGGAGCTCTTCTGGACCGATCGGTGAACCTGGTATGGTGAAGACAATGTAGGATGATCTTCAGGGGCTTCATGTTAGGTTTATTTAAGGGGGGTTTGGGTTAGATTAGGGGTATGTGGGTGGTGGGTTGTAATGTTGGGGGGCTTGGGTATTGTATGTTTTTTTTTACAGGCAAAAGAGCTGAACTTCTTGGGGCATGCCCCGCAAAGGGCCCTGTTCAGGGCTGGTAAGGTAAAAGAGCTTTGAACTTTAGTAATTTAGAATAGGGTAGGGCATTTTTTTATTTTGGGGGGCTTTGTTATTTTATTAGGGGGCTTAGAGTAGGTGTAATTAGTTTAAAATTGTTGTAATATTTTTCTTATGTTTGTAAATATTTTTTTATTTTTTGTAACTTAGTTCTTTTTTATTTTTTGTACTTTAGCTAGTTTATTTAATTGTATTTCTTTGTAGGAATTGTATTTAATTAATTTATTGATAGTGTAGTGTTAGGTTAATTGTAGGTAATTGTAGGTAGTTTATTTAATTAATTTATTGATAGTCTAGTGTTAGGTTTATTTGTAACTTAGGTTAGGAATTATTTTACAGGTAAATTTGTAATTATTTTAACTATTTTAGCTATTAAATAGTTCTTAACTATTTAATAGCTATTGTACCTGGTTAAAATAAATACAAAGTTACCTGTAAAATAAATATAAATCCTAAAATAGCTATAATATAATTATAATTTATATTGTAGCTATATTAGGATTTATTTTACAGGTAAGTATTTAGCTTTAAATAGGAATAATTTATTTAATAAGAGATAATTAATTTCGTTAGATTTAAATTATATTTAACTTAGGGGGGTGTTAGTGTTAGGGTTAGACTTAGCTTTAGGGGTTAATACATTTATTAGAATAGCGGTGAGCTCCAGTCGGCAGATTAGGGGTTAATGTTTGAAGTTAGGTGTCGGCGATGTTAGGGAGGGCAGATTAGGGGTTAATACTATTTATTATAGGGTTAGTGAGGCGGATTAGGGGTTAATAACTTTATTATAGTAGCGCTCAGGTCCGGTCGGCAGATTAGGGGTTAATAAGTGTAGGCAGGTGGAGGCGACGTTGTGGGGGGCAGATTAGGGGTTAATAAATATAATATAGGGGTCGGCGGTGTTAGGGGCAGCAGATTAGGGGTACATAAGGATAACGTAGGTGGCGGCGCTTTGTGGTCGGCAGATTAGGGGTTAATAAGTGTAGGCAGGTGGAGGCGACGTTGTGGGGGGCAGATTAGGGGTTAATAAATATAATATAGGGGTCGGCGGTGTTAGGGGCAGCAGATTAGGGGTACATAAGGATAACGTAGGTGGCGGCGCTTTGCGGTCGGCAGATTAGGGGTTAATAAGTGTAGGCAGGTGGAGGCGACGTTGTGGGGGGCAGATTAGGGGTTAATAAATATAATATAGGGGTCGGCGGTGTTAGGGGCAGCAGATTAGGGGTACATAAGGATAACGTAGGTGGCGGTCGGCAGATTAGGGGTTAAAAATTTTTTTTCGAGTGTCGGCGATGTGGGGGGACCTCGGTTTAGGGGTACATAGGTAGTTTATGGGTGTTAGTGTACTTTAGAGTACAGTAGTTAAGAGCTTTATAAACCGGCGTTAGCCCAGAAAGCTCTTAACTACTGACTTTTTTCCTGCGGCTGGAGTTTTGTCGTTAGATGTCTAACGCTCACTTCAGAAACGACTCTAAATACCGGAGTTAGAAAGATCCCATTGAAAAGATAGGATACGCAATTGACGTAAGGGGATCTGCGGTATGGAAAAGTCGCGGCTGGAAAGTGAGCGTTAGACCCTATTTTGAGTGACTCCAAATACCGGCGGTAGCCTAAAACCAGCGTTAGAAGCCTCTAATGCTGGTTTTCACGGCTAACGTCAAAATCTAAATCTAGGCCAACATCTGCCAACCTATATTTTTTCAAAAACGAAGCATTATAACCTTATATTTTTAATGTACATTACCCGGCCATGACGTCACCTTTTCCAGCCCACTGTTTTCTGCATTGTCTGTATACGAACACTTTGACCAATTGCAGATCAATGTCATGCATATAATTAGCCACCTAACCCTACCTAATAAGCCTGCGCATCAAATATAGTAAGTCACGCATGCACATTGCTAACGCTAGAAGCCGAAGTTACCCACACCAGATACTTTGAGGCATGCGCATTTGAAGGAAAGCAGTAATGTTGTTCTCACTTCATATGCTGACATTTGCGGTGACGATGCGCTAACTCGCGCATGCGCAATACTCACCAAAGACGCCATGTTCCAACTGCAGTTGTCAGCACGGATTGGGAATCCGTAACTGCAGAGCTAGAAGTAGGTTGGGAAAAATTTAATTTTTTAAACAGCGATTGTTAATTAAGGCAAGATATTTGGTAAATAATGTACATTAGAAAAATATATATTTTGATGTATATAACAATATTAAAATGATTTAATTTCTGACTACAGTGTCCCTTTAAGTGATAACAGTGGCAACTATTATTTTCATTCCTTTCATTTTAAATATGTAGTGTGTCATTGATTAATATGAATATATTAATATATATATATATATATATATATATATATATATGTTGCTTTATTTTGCCTGAAATCAACTTCACCCAGCAGTGATTCAAACCTTCTCCCAGCTGATGAGTAGCAATAACTACGAAACAGTTTGTCCTGGGATGGTTATGAATCACTGCACTAACCCTAGCTAAGCTTATAAGCTGTATGAACAGCGATACTTTGGCGTTAAGGGAATCTGCTGAAAAGCAGACTTGAAGTAAAAGGTGTGTCATTGTGAACCTAATTTGCATATCTTACCCAGAATCCTTTGCTGCATTGGAAACAATGTATTCCAGAAGTTTTCTGTGGGAAAAACAAGCCTTCTGGCCTTGTTAATGAACTACACAATGAGTCATTTTCTCTATATTTTGTGCGTAGTGGAGGATTTTAAACTCACCTTTTATCTCCCCCTAATTTTAAATGTTGTTGTGTATATACACATATATATATATATATATATATATATATATATATATATATATATATATATATATGTGTGTGTGTGTGTCTCAATCTGTGTGTGTCTGTATGTCTCAATCTGTGGGTTTCTGTACAGGGCTGGAAATTCCTAATAGTTCAGACAAGTAAGCACACATTTACACTTGAAAACATATATTAGGTTAAGCCTTTCTAACTTTTACAAACACTATTACATTTGTCTCTAGGGATGGGCGAATGTTTCGCAACATTCTAAAAATGAAACAAATTTTAACACATTCGTTCGTTCAAATCGAATTTTGAATTTTACGATTACATTAGAAAATATTTGTTTTGAAAAATTTAAATTTGTAATAGTATTTCTAATGCTTTTTTTAAATGTAATATTCGAATTATGCAATATTCGAATTAGAAAAATTAGAATTTATATGTCTGTAATAGTATTTCTAATGCTTTCTTTAAATGTAATATTCGAATTATGCAATATTCTATATAAAAACATTCAAAATGATATATTTGTATCTATTATGTATCAATGTACTAGATTCCCTCCCTACCACATGAACTATTGAACTTCTGAATAGTATTTGTTAAATAGAATGTTAAATTCGAAATTTCGAATGTGGACATTCGATATATAATTATGAACATTCGAATTTGAAAGTGACATTCGAAAACTGTAAATAGCATTCTATTATAGAATTTTTAAGAATATTCGTTTTTATCAACATTCGGATTTATAATTCGAATTTCGGTAATAACATTCGTTCTAACATTCGAATTCGGAAATTTACACATTCGCCCATCCCTATTTGTCTCCATTTTTAATAATTCAGGTATTCATATTTTTTTCCTAGATCCTGTAACTGAATTTAGACAAGGGAACTATAAGAAAGAATATAATATCCTATCAAAATGCTATTAACAATTGATAAATAATATATGTATGTTAAAGCAGCCAATATCGTGCTGAACAAGCAGAGATATTCATCAAAGTCTCCTGGCACTAGCATTGGGATTAAGGCAACATGAATATATGGACAGTTTCCAACAAACCATGGCATCTGTTTCAGTGTATCTTGTCCAAGGCAAAACACTTAGTTCCCTTGTTTAAAGACTTCAGCTTACATTGGTGCAGTTAGATAATTATATTATCATTATCTCTCTAATTAATTAATGAAAAGACAAAATTCTAATTAGTTATTCTAGTGGATTATTGTTATAAGTATTTTACAAATGCATATCTATTATATATATATATATATATATATATATATATATATATATATATATCTGTATGTCAGTCCGTCCGTCCCCCACCTACACACACACAAGGCCTAGTTTTTCAGTTGCATCTGGCTAATGCATAATTTTTAATCAGTATAACAGTGGAAAGTTTCAAATAAATAGGTTTCCATATTCTTTTAGTTTAGGTGGAAAAGTGCTGTTTTTCATAATGTCTTAAAGCCTGCAATGTAAATGATAAACAACGCTAGCTGAGCACAAGTGTCAGCTCTAAAGGTGACTACTATAGTAATATATAGTAATAATATATAGTAATATAAGGGTTTTAGATTAAAATAGATTAAAATAGATTAAAATTCCCAAAAAAGGTACAATGTCTAGTACATGCAAAAAAACAATAAAGAGCTATAACAACTAAAAGGACCAGACGGTATTATACATATGAACTTGTTGGTGTCCTAGTGATAGTTATCGGTATCAGGAAAAAACACAGGATAATGTCTCTATACAATATAGGTACCAGTCCTTAATAGGATCCAAAGGTGTAAAAATCCTCTTGATGTGAATATTCTTACTATTTTAGACAGGTACAGCTCTTTCTGTATGGATCACACCCTGGTTCAGGAGTCAGCTCTTTGCCAGATAAAACGATCAGGATACAAACTTACTCTGTGAATACAATCACAAAAAACAAAGGCGCCTCCTAGTGTAATACTGTGGATATGGTTGAAAAGATGAATAAAAGCTAAATGGATAAAAGCTAAATGGATACTCACAAGTGGAGCAGCACCCAAATGTGCTAAGTCAAGCAACCTTGGAGTTTGCAGTGTCCCAGCTTACTGTCTCAGTGTCAGTGCCGGTATCTGTGAAGTCCTCAGTGGATATAAACAAGCTCAGACTCTCATAATAGTGTTAAAAAAGACCACAATTTAATGGCAAGTAAAAGTCAGATATCAACCATATGACTCTGATAGTAAAAAGAACAGAATGCAACGCATTTCTCAGACTGCTGTCTGTTTCATCAGTAATCTGATGAAACAGACAGAAGTCTGAGAAACGCGTTGCATTCTGTTCTTTTTTCTTTCATGCAATTTTCTTTCTTTTTTTTTTCTAGTTTAAAAAAAAAAAAAAGAGAAGAAAGAAAAGAGGAGGAAAGAGAGAGAAGTGATAAAAAAAAAGGGTCCCCCTCCTAATCGAGTCATTCCCCTCACCCGTCAAGAGGCTGTGCTTACCAAGGTCTATAAAAGATACATCTAGTGCGATGTAATAGGTCAACTTTCTCATCTGAATTTCTACCAAGCCCCCAGGAGTACCAATTCGGAATTCCTGAATGGGAAAATTAAATCATTTCTCTCCGTATCCGGCAAGGATCTAATAAATACTGACCATTTATTGAAAAATTGTATAACATCCTCCTCATTATCTAAGTTAGTATCTCTCTGCTCTAGCAGGCATTGTTTTTTTTAAGCAGTTTTTAATTTCTGGAATGGATGGCGTTGCTCTTAGCTTCCAATTTTTAAAGATAAGATATCTACAGGGAGTGCAGAATTATTAGGCAAATTAGTATTTTGACCACATCATCCTCTTTATGCATGTTGTCTTACTCCAAGCTGTATAGGCTCGAAAGCCTACTACCAATTAAGCATATTAGGTGATGTGCATCTCTGTAATGAGAAGGGGTGTGGTCTAATGGCATCAACACCCTATATCAGGTGTGCATAATTATTAGGCAACTTCCTTTCCTTTGGCAAAATGGGTCAAAAGAAGGACTTGACAGGCTCAGAAAAGTCAAAAATAGTGAGATATCTTGCAGAGGGATGCAGCACTCTTAAAATTGCAAAGCTTCTGAAGCGTGATCATCAAACAATCAAGCGTTTCATTCAAAATAGTCAACAGGGTCGCAAGAAGCGTGTGGAAAAACCAAGGCGCAAAATAACTGCCCATGAACTGAGAAAAGTCAAGCGTGCAGCTGCCAAGATGCCACTTGCCACCAGTTTGGCCATATTTCAGAGCTGCAACATCACTGGAGTGCCCAAAAGCACAAGGTGTGCAATACTCAGAGACATGGCCAAGGTAAGAAAGGCTGAAAGACGACCACCACTGAACAAGACACACAAGCTGAAACGTCAAGACTGGGCCAAGAAATATCTCAAGACTGATTTTTCTAAGGTTTTATGGACTGATGAAATGAGAGTGAGTCTTGATGGGCCAGATGGATGGGCCCGTGGCTGGATTGGTAAAGGGCAGAGAGCTCCAGTCCGACTCAGACGCCAGCAAGGTGGAGGTGGAGTACTGGTTTGGGCTGGTATCATCAAAGATGAGCTTGTGGGGCCTTTTCGGGTTGAGGATGGAGTCAAGCTCAACTCCCAGTCCTACTGCCAGTTTCTGGAAGACACCTTCTTCAAGCAGTGGTACAGGAAGAAGTCTGCATCCTTCAAGAAAAACATGATTTTCATGCAGGACAATGCTCCATCACACGCGTCCAAGTACTCCACAGCGTGGCTGGCAAGAAAGGGTATAAAAGAAGAAAATCTAATGACATGGCCTCCTTGTTCACCTGATCTGAACCCCATTGAGAACCTGTGGTCCATCATCAAATGTGAGATTTACAAGGAGGGAAAACAGTACACCTCTCTGAACAGTGTCTGGGAGGCTGTGGTTGCTGCTGCACGCAATGTTGATGGTGAACAGATCAAAACACTGACAGAATCCATGGATGGCAGGCTTTTGAGTGTCCTTGCAAAGAAAGGTGGCTATATTGGTCACTGATTTGTTTTTGTCTTGTTTTTGAATGTCAGAAATGTATATTTGTGAATGTTGAGATGTTTTATTGGTTTCACTGGTAAAAATAAATAATTGAAATGGGTATATATTTATTTTTTGTTAAGTTGCCTAATAATTATGCACAGTAATAGTCACCTGCACACACAGATATCCCCCTAAAATAGCTATAACTAAAAACAAACTAAAAACTACTTCCAAAACTATTCAGCTTTGATATTAATGAGTTTTTTGGGTTCATTGAGAACATGGTTGTTGTTCAATAATAAAATGAATCCTCAAAAATACAACTTGCCTAATAATTCTGCACTCCCTGTAGTAGCTAGTATGGAGAGGAGGACAATGCTATCGTTTATTTGATGTTCGGGATGGTTTGGGAGCCCAAATGCAATTTGTGACTGTGTAAAACCTGGTATAGGAATTTTAAGAGTTCTGGTGAGCCAGAACTCTAGCTTCCACCACAGGTGTCTTATTTTAGGGCACTCCCATATCATATGGATTAAATTTGCTGCTTTCATGCAATTTTAAACAACTTTTCAATTTACTTCTATGTTCAAATTTGCTTAATTCTCTTAGTATTCTTTGTTGAAGGAGCAGCTACTACTTCTAATGGGACCTAGGTAAACACATCAGGTGAGCGTATCATAAAAGGAATTTATGTGCAGAAACCAATCAGCAGTTATCTCCAAACAGTGCACTGCTGCTCCTGAGCCTACTTAGGTATGCTTTTCTACTAAGTATACCAAGAGAACAAAGAAAGCAGCTTGCTCCTAACAGTGCACTTCTGCTCCTGAGTCTACTTAGATATGCTTTTCTACTAAGTATACCAAGAGAACAAAGAAAGCAGCTAGCTCCTAACAGTGCACTGCTGTTCCTGAGCCTACTTGGGTATGCTTTTCTAGTATCTAGTAGCAAGAGAACAAAGAAAATGTAAGCAATATAACGTTTTTAACATGTAAAGATATTTTTCCATGGCAACTTTGAAAGGGACATACAAAATGCTTAGACGTTTTAATGCATTAGTATTATTGCTCTGTTGCGTGAATTTAAGTATGTGTTTAAAATACACATACCTACCACAGTATGCTTTTCAACAATGCTAACCTAAAGAATTAACTTTAGTAAGATAATCAAATTGATTTTTTTTATCTAGAATACAAAAAGGACTTTGCCACATAGTTTATTTTCAGGAGAGACTCACAATGACATGATCTAATAGCTTTTATTTCTTTTAATTTTTATTGGTGCAACATAACTATATGTATGACAGATCTACTATACGGCATATTTTTCAAGATTACACCAAAGCAGTACACAAATATTTATTAAGTTACTTACCCAATAGCTATCCATGCGGCATCTCACCACACTCAAATGATGGAACAATCCTGATTGTTTGAGTATGTGGTAGTCATGCCATGATCCAGGAAACCCAGACCTCACAGCCCAAATGCTATGATTGACATTGCACACCACCTGCACGTTCATGGAGTAAAAACTCTTTCTGCTTCCGTATTGTTCCTCAGGCACTAAAGGTGGTATCATTCCCATGTGAGTGCTGTTTTATGCCACCTAGAACATTAGGCATTGCAGCAACATTATATTAACCAGTTTTGATGGAGTGTCATTCTGCAACAGTCCATGGAACAAATATGTATCTTCTGAGATGCCTTAAAATGGCCTTTAGAAACACATGTCTTGAAAAGAATGGCTGACTCATTCCAACAACCACACTGGACACTGCTTGAAATGAGCCAGTAGCCAGAAAATGCAGCACAGCCAATAGCTAGACAATCCCAGGTAATGCCCTTGTCCTCCTAGTATGTGGTTCCAGATCATTAGCTATAAATCCATATAGATCTATTATAATCTATTATCTCTGTTAATCCTGAAACGCTGTTTAATCTCATGGTCGGCCAATGCTTGCAGACCACAAACGGGTAAGAATACCCGTGAAAAACGGTTGCGCCTTTGCAAGTATATATTTTCTTCATTCTCAGGTCATTCCCGGTGCCCAGCCAGAGATAGACCTACTAGAATCAGAAAGTACTCCATCAGAAATAGATGTGAACACGACATAAGATTAAAGACAAATTATTTATAATGCTGTTCTCCTCAGTACTTATGGAGAAATACTTTGATATTGAATGATAAATTGACAACTGGGTTAAATGCTATGGCAGACTCTTGGAAATGCAACTACAACTAGCAAATGTAACCCTTTTTTAAGCGCACCAGTGCACCTTAGCCATTGTGAACAAAGCGAGAGGTATAGTTAGACTTTGCATCAAGGGTCAAGTAGAGCGGGAACGCATTGAAACGGAGTTCCTGAACTATTTTGTCAGGAAGAACTAAGTTCCCTCTGGACAGAAAACAGAAACATTTCCGTAAACACTACTGCTGCTGGTGGGTGGAGCTGGAGCATAGTTTGATCAGAGGGATAGTGAGATCCTCTAGTAATGGGCAGTAACACTTTCTTCAATACACTAAATGTAAGCCTCTCTCCCAAAGGCAACCATTTAACCTTTCATTGGATTTAATTTGCTTTCATTAACCAAAGTGTATAGATTATATACATACAAATACAGTGTGTGTGTGTGTGTGTATATATATATATATATATACAGTGTATATATATATATATATATATATATATATATATATATATATATATACAGTATATATATATATATATATATATATATATATTAATTGTTAGGGGGGGGTGGAAGTCTTGGTGAGTTCCCACACTTATGTTTTGTAGGAATTGAACCCTGCTTTGCATTAATAAATCAGAGGATTCAGTCATATGTAGATTTATAAGCGCAATTCTAGGAGAATTGCTTTGATAAAAAATGCTCTTGGAGTTCTCCCTGTGTCTGTAAGATCCAACAGCACCACTGGAGCAGCTCTGTCCTTATTGGCTGCTTTCTGCAGCGCAGATGGAGTCGCACTGTTTGTAAATTTGTTCTATCAGGTCACCATGCTAAGAGTCGCTCTGCTCAAGTTCTTAGGAGGTCCAGTTGTGCTGAATTGGGATCCGCTACTGCAGGAGCCAGGGGCCATGCTGTTGCATTAGCGTGGTTACCTCCTTGAAGTGTTTTATGCCAATCCAAGTTTTTACTTAAAGGTATAGTGCGCTACTTAGTGCCCATTTTTTTTGCTTTTGAACTGTGATGACCTCTGGCCTTGTTTTTGGTGCCAAGCCTGAATGGGAGGAGTTATAAGGCCATCTTTGACTCCCATTTAGTGCTTGGCTATTTTCTTATGCTGTCCAAACCATTCATGTTCCTGGCATTCTGTTCCAGCAATTTACTTTGCTCAGTATGGGTTCTGCCTGCCCAGATAAAGGTATTTGAACTAGACATGTGCGATTTGTTTCGGATCGATTCGGAAAATTCGGAGATTCGGATCGATTCGAATTTCCGAATTAAAATACTGCCGAATCTACCGAATAAATCCGAATCGAATGCATCCGAATCGATTCGAATACATCCAAATCGATTCGTATGAATTCAGTAGATTCGGATGGCCGTGTATTACACTAGTATTGTACAGTATATTAGGTTTTATCACTCTGCTATGGGTTAAACCTAATATACAGTACATAATACTAGTGTAATACACAGCACATCCCACCTAACACTTACCGAAATTCCGAATTTCCGAATCGATTCGAATCGAACCGAACCAAATTTTTTCCGAATCCAAAAGAATCCGAATGAATCCGAAACGAATTAATTCGAATTTTTCCGAATTCGAATAGATCCGAACCGAAATTCGAATTTATCCGAATCGATCCGAACCGAAACAAATTTTTCGAAGCTGCACAAGTCTAATTTGAACATTGAACATTATTTGCAGCCTTGTTATACAATGTTGCCAAACACTGCTGCCATAGAGTACTAAAGACACGGGCACACTCCTGAGCTCTTGTGAGCCTACCTAGTTTTACTCTTCAATAAAAGATACCAAGAGAACAAAGAACATTTGATAAAAGAATAAAACTGGAAAGTTGATTAAAATTGCATGCTCTGTCTGAATCATGACAGTTTAATTTTGACTTTACTGTCCCTTTAACACAATACATTGAAAGTCTAAAGCACTCTAGGCTGATGATATCCTATAAGAATGCTCGCCTGTGCTTCTATTTACATGCTGGAATTCTAGGGCCCAATCCGATATAAATCGTTGCCCGCAAAAGCCGGCGACGCCAAAATTTGAGCTGGTTTGGTATCACATATACGGCGTAACATAGAAGTTACGCTCGTATATTTCTGCCTTCGGCCGTAGTTTTTTGGCCCATAGACAGGTATACCAAACCAGCGCAGTTTGGTATCCAATATACAGCGTAAGGACTTACGTGGCGAAAATGGAGAAATCTTACTCCATTTTCACCTCGCCACAAATTACAGGCATAGTAAGCCTTACGTTGTGTATTGGAGCCCCGTAACTCCCTAAACTAGCTGCAAAATAAAACCTAACACCTAACGCATGCGCAATGTCTATCTACCTGTCTACCGCGAACTGCAAAATAAAACCTAACACCTAACGCATGTGCAATGTCTATCTACCTGTCAACCGCGATCCTCCGCCGCATTCCTAATAAAGTGTTTAACCCCTAAACCTCCGCTCCCGGACCCCGCCGCCACCTACATTAAATGTCTAACCCCCTAATGTGAGCCCCCTACACCGTCGACACCTACATTAAAATTATTAACCCCTAATCTAATCCCCCTACACCGCCGCCATCTATATTACAATTATTACCCCCTAATGTGAGCCCCCTACCCCGCCGCCACCTATTTTAACTATATTAACCCCTAATCTAATCCCCCTACCCCGCCACCACCTATATTAAATATATTAACCCCTAATCTAATCCCCCTACACCGCCGCCACCTAAATTAAATATATTAACCCCTAATCTAATCCCCCTACACCGCCACGACCTATTATATGTATTAGCCCCTAAAATGTCCCTACCCTAAACTAAATTAAAAATTGCCCTGAAAAGGGCTTTTGCGTGGCATTGCCCCAAAGTAACCAGCTCTATTACCAGGCCAGCCCTTAAAAGGGCCTTTTGCGGGGCATTGCCCCAAAGTAATCAGCTCTTTTACCAGCCCTTAAAAGGGCTTTTTGCGGGGCATTTTTACAAAGTAATCAGCTCTTTTGCCTGTAATCTAAATCCCCCTATACCGCCGCCACCTATATTAAATTTATTAACCCCTAATCTAATCCCCCTATACCGCCGCCACCTATATTAAATTTATTAACCCCTAATCTAATCCCCCTATACCGCCGCCACCTATATTAAATTTATTAACCCCTAATCTAATCCCCCTATACCGCTGCCACCTATATTAAATTTATTAACCCCTAAAATACTAAAATTTGCCTACCACTAAACCTAAGTCTAACCCTACAAATAGCCCTGAAAAGGGCCTTTTGCGTGGCATTGCCCCAAAGTAACCAGCTCTTTTACCAGCCATTTAAAAGGACTTTTTGTGGGGCATTGTCAAAAAGTAATCAGCTCTTTTGCCTGTAATCTAATCCCCCTACACCGCCACCACCTATATTAAATATATATAACCCTTAATCTGACCCCCCTACACTGCCGCCACCTATATTAACTATATTAACCCTATTTATATTAGGGTTAATATAGTTAATATATTATATATATTAACTATATTAACCCTATCTAACTCTAACACCCTTAACTTAATTATTATTAAAATAAATCTAAATAATATTAACTAAATTATTCCTATTTAAAACTAAATAATTACCTATAAAATAAACCCTAAGATAGCTACAATTAATTAATAATTACATTGTAGCTATTTTAGGGTTTATATTTATTTTACAGGTAACTTGGTATTTATTTTAACTAGGTACAATAGCTATTAAATAGTTAATAACTATTTAATAGCTACCTAGTTAAAATAATTACCAATTTACCTGTAAAACAAATCCTAACCTAAGTTACAAATACACCTACACTATCAATAAATTAATTAAATAAACTACAAATATCTCAACTAAAATACAATTAAATAAACTAAACTAAATTACAAAAAAAATCACTAAATTACAAAAAATTAAAAAAGATTACAAGATTTTTAAGATAATTACACCTATTCTAAGCCCCCTAATAAAATAACAAAGCCCCCCAAAATAAAAAAAATTCCCTACCCTAATCTAAATTACAAAAGTAATCAGCTCTATTACCAGCCCTTAAAAGGGCCTTTTGTGGGGCATTGCCCCAAAGTAATCAGCTATTTTGTCTGTAAAAAACAACCCCCCCATTACAACCCACCACCCACATACCCCTACTCTAACCCACCCAATCCCCCCTTAAAAAAACCTAAGTCTAACCCCCAAGTGCTCCTTACCTGTCCTGAAAACCGGCGGAGAAGGTCCTGTTCCAGGCGGAGAAGTCTTCTTCCAGGCGGCGACCTCTTCTTCTTCCAGGATCCAGCCGGCGCGGAGCGGAGGAGTTGAAGGCCGATGACCGCGGAGCTGAAGACCGTCCATCTGGAGCTGAAGACCGGCGACGCTGGAACTGAAGACCGGAGCCGGAGCGTGGAGGATCCTCTTCATATGATCACCGCCGTACACTGAATAGGAATTCAAGGTACGCGATTAAAAATGGCGTCCCTTGAATTCCTATTGGCTGATTTGAGCCTTCAAATTCAAATCAGCCAATCGGATGCAAGCTACTTTAATTCTATTGGCTGATTTGAATAGCCAATAGAATAAGATCTACTGTAATTATATTGGCTGATTAGAATAGCCAATAGAATTACAGTAGCTCTTATTCTATTGGCTATTCAAATCAGCCAATAGAATTAAAGTAGCTCGCATCCGATTGGCTGATTTGAATTTGAAGGCTCAAATCAGCCAATAGGAATTCAAGGGACGCCATTTTTAATCACGTACCTTGAATTCCTATTCAGTGTACGGCGGCGATCGTATGAAGAGGATCCTCCACACTCCGGCTCCGGTCTTCAGTTCCAGAGGTCTTCAGTTCCAGCGTCGCCGATCTTCAGTTCCAGCATTGCCGGTCTTCAGTTCCAGATGGACGGTCTTCAGCTCCGTGGTCATCGGTCTTCAACTCCTCCGCTCCGCGCCAGCTGGATCCTGGAAGAAGAAGAGGTCGCCGCCTGGAACAGGACCTTCTCCGCCGGTCTTCAGGACAGGTAAGGAGCACTTGGGGGTTAGACTTAGGTTTTTTAAGGGGGGATTGGGTGGGTTAGAGTAGGGGTATGTGGGTGGGGGGTTATAATGGGGGGGTTGTTGTTTTTTTACAGGCAAAAGAGCTGATTACTTTGGGGCAATGCCCCACAAAAGGCCCTTTTAAGGGCTGGTAATAGAGCTGATTACTTTTGTAATTTAGATTAGGGTAGGGAAATTTTTTTATTTTGGGGGGCTTTGTTATTTTATTAGGGGGCTTAGAATAGGTGTAATTAGCTTAAAAATCTTGTAATCTTTTTTTATTTTTTGTAATTTAGTTTAGTTTATTTAATTGTATTTTAGTTTAGATATTTGTAGTTCATTTAATTAATTTATTGATAGTGTAGGTGTATTTGTAACTTAGGTTAGGATTTATTTTACAGGTAAATTGGTAATTATTTTAACTAGGTAGCTATTAAATAGTTATTAACTATTTAATAGCTATTGTACCTAGTTAAAATAAATACCAAGTCACCTGTAACATAAATATAAACCCTAAAATAGCTACGATGTAATTATTAATTATATTGTAGCTATCTTAGGGTTTATTTTATAGGTAAGTATTTAGTTTTAAATAGGAATAATTTAGTTAATATTATTAATATTATTTAGATTTATTTTAATAATAATTAAGTTAGTGGTGTTAGAGTTAGATAGGGTTAATATAGTTAATATATATAATATAATAACTATATTAACCCTAATATAATTAGGGTTAATATATTTAATATAGGTGGCGGCGGTATAGGGGGATTAGATTAGGGTTTAATATATTTAATATAGGTGGCGGCGGTGTAGGGGGATTAGATTAGGGGTTAATATATTTAATATAGGTGGCGGCGGTGTAGGGGGATTTAGATTACAGGCAAAAGAGTGGATTACTTTGTGACAATGCTCCGCAAAAAGCCCTTTTAAGGGCTGGTAAAAGAGCTGGTTACTTTGGGGCAATGCCCCACAAAAGGCCCTTTTAAGGGCTGGTAATAGAGCTGGTTACTTTGGGCCAATGCCACGCAAAAGGCCCTTTTCAGGGCTATTTGTAGGGTTAGACTTAGGTTTAGTGGTAGGGAAATTTTAGTATTTTAGGGGTTAATAAATTTAATATAGGTGGCGGCAGTGTAAGGGGGATTAGATTAGGGGTTAATAATTTTAACATAGGTGGCGGCGGTGTAAGGGGGTCAGATTAGGGGTTAATATAGTTTAAATCGGTGGCGGCGGTGTAGGGGGCTCATATTAGGGGTTAATATAGTTTAAATAGGTGGCGGCGGTGTAGGGGGATCATATTAAGGGGTAACATAGTTAATGTAGGTGGCAGCGGGGTAGGGGGCTCACATTAGGGGGTAAAACATTTAATGTAGGTAGGGGCGGGGTCCGGGAGCGGCGGTTTAGGGGTTAATATATTTATTGTTAGGAGTGAGAGGGGGGATTGCGGATAGAGGGGTATACGTGTCGGGCTATGTTTGGGAGGCGTGTTAGACAGTACGGGTGATTTAATAACTTAGTCAGGTTTTTTATGAGGCGGCAGTTTCTAAAGTGCCTTAAGTCACTGGCGACTCCAGAAATTTGTACTTACGCAGATTTATGGACATCGCTGGTTTGTCAGACTTACGGCACTTTAGCAAATGCCGGCGCCGTATATGGGATAGCTCGAGTTGCGAGCTGAAACTACGGGCGGCGCAGGTTTCCACGCTTGCGCCGAAACCTGCGCCGTATAACGGATCACGCCCCTATAAAGCCACTTTTTAAAATCATAGAAAAAGAATAACTGAACCATTCACATAAAAATAGGCAGGAAAAATTGTATTCTTAAGGTGTAATAAAATTCTCCTAATAATTTTTTTTTATCAAAAATATAAAATTTGGTGGGGCGGAGCCAGCCGCAGTCAAGTATGGCCACAAAAGAATAGAGCTCCGACAAAAAACGACTTTAATGGGCACTTAAAACCGGCATTACCCACATAGGAACGAGTGGCACATATACCCAGCGAGTGCTGACTATAGCAGGACACACATCTTTGCCGCAGTCAGCGAAAATCCCCTACCAAGCGTCTTAAAGAAAAGTGACATACACAATCCGATATTGAGAGCCGCAATAGGGCAAGAACAACCCGCGATCAACAAACGGACACAATAGATGATTGTGAGACACTGACTAGCAATTCAGATCTCAGCAGTAAGCAGGGGCCATAAATAGAACGGGCGCAATTTGAAATACCGCTACCCCACAGGCCATGAAAGGTAAGAATAGAGTGCACACATTGATCAACCCCTACAATCATTAGGAGCCACAACGTACCACATAAATACAAGACAGGATTGAATATGCATTATACCTGTCGCCAAATAAAACCAGCACTGCTTAAGAGCATAAGACCAAGTACCAGCCACATGGCGCATGTCACCATAAAAAGATTTGCTACAAACGCAGCTCCTATAAGAGGGCAAAAAGCGAATCTAATACTATCTACCAAGGGATCTGGCTCTGACAACATCAAAATTAATATAAACCTTAACAAGACCTATCAAATGGCTGCTAGAATGCCATTCCCCCCCCCCTGATAAATCCATTAAGGGCTCTAACATGACTGGAGCTATGTGACACTCAATCCACTAGTGAGACTGACCAACCACCCCCTGACACACCAGAAGAACAGGAAGATCAGATATTTGTCTGCTATGGAGATAACGCACCCATCACCTGGGCAGACCTACACGCACTACCAACAAAGGCAGATATTACCTTTTTTTATTTCTCAAGTCAGTAAAATAATAAAAGAAGGCTTAGCTGAAGTTAAAAAAGATATACAGGACCTGGGTGACAGAGTGCTCCAGTTAGAAGAACAAGCTAAATACACATCTAAAATACACATCTAAAATCTCTGACTCTATGAATCTGGCCCTGCAACAGCAAAACATTACCATAATACAATTGCAAACACAGGTAGAAGACTTGGACAACAGCGGCCGTCGTCAAAATCTGAGAATACGTAGTATTCCAGAAAAGCTTCTACCTGAACCAATACCATCTTATCTCCAGAATTTATTTAAATATTTACTTGGTAGTAACACATTAACCTGGATAGAGCTCATAGAGCCCTGAGGCCCAGACCAGCAGCCAGGGCACCACCAAGAGATGTCATCCTCTGCTGTCATAAATTAACTGACAAAGAAAGGATTCTCCAGGCAGCCAGGAAAAGTCCCCGGTGATCTTTGGAGAGGACTCACTGCAAATATACGCAGATCTTAGCCCTATCACACTAGCAAAAAGGAAGGAAGCACTTTTTCTTACACGCCGCTTATAGGAGCTGGGAGTTCGTTATAGATGGGTATTCCATTCTCCATCAGAGTCATTAAAAATGAAAAAAACCTTTACCTACAAAGACCCTGAGGACCTGGATAAATTTTGTAAACAATTGGACTTTACACAAGCAGCCTTGCCCAGACTCTCAGATGAGCCTTCAGGCACTAATGCCCAAAATAAATCAGCACCAAAACCCCAGTGCCCAGAATGGTCCAAAGCAACAAAGAAAAGGAAAAACAAGCCAACCTCCACAAGAGAGTTACCAGGAACCTCACCAGAGCCACCATGAAGCCGCTCCTCCTTTTCCACATGGATACCTTAAGTATAGACTGTCCTAACTAATGAACGTGAAATCTATCCTTAGCCCAGAAACACCCATAACTCCCTTGCATCCCAATATATTTTTCCCCTTTTAACTCTTAAGCCCCAAAAGCCCACTTAGAGTAGAAGGCAGCGAGAACTGCATAATCCCCCATATCCCCCCTAAATTTGCCATGATTAGCATTGATATCTCTGAGTGTTTCTCAGAACACCAAGACTCTAATAATGCAATGTTTCCTGAATGTTAATTTTACCTTTGTACTCACTCACACTAACATGATACTAGAAGAACTCCTTCTCTATCCCACTATGCCACAGTCTTTAAACTACGGTCAAATCTTGAGAACTCCAATGGGAGGGGACCCCGGGGCTGTCCGCTGATGACGTGACCAGGTTAGACTTTTACAACACAAGCAACACTAACTAACACCACGATACATATAGTGTCCCAAAACGTGAAGGTACTTCATTCACCCACTAAATGATCAATTGCCCTATGGAGCTTAGCAAAACACAAAGACTCCATAGTTTTCCTGCAGGAAACGCACTTCTTGGCAGAGAAAGTACCTATGCTTGCATCCAGAGATTTTCCATTAGGTTATTCTAATTCACATAGCAATAAAAAGAATGGAATGGGCATTCTCATACACAGACATCTTCAATTCCAACTTTTAAACAAGGTTGCAGATGTGGAGGGTAGAATCCTGATAGTCACTGGCCTACTGTTTCACAGACCAATTACTCTTGTCAATATATATGCCCCAAACAGCTGACGACATAGATTTTTACAACGACTCCACTCACTAGTAATCGAACATAAAAAATGTTTAGTTATTTTTGTGGGAGACCTGAACATTGCCATAGACCCTGCAATAGATACCTCCACCAGGTCAACATACATCCACACAAGGCCCCCAAATGCAGTATTCAAATGCATACAGCAACTAGGACTAATTGTCACATGGTGTATTCAACACCCAACACAGTGAAATTATACCTTCTACTCCTACCCCTGATCAGTTTACACCCGTATCGATTACCTATTCATTGACGAAACTAAACTCAGATATTCAGCCAACAGTTTGGTAGGATCACTCTGAAATCACTATACACCTAGACTGGCCAAACAAACCACAAACCCCATTCATATGGAGACTGGATGATTCCTTACTCCACTACCCAACCTCCTTGGAAGCAATTCATAAATCCCTGACAGAGTATTTTCAACACAATAACTTATCAGATGTTAATCAAAGTTGTTTGTGGGGGCAAATAAAGTGGTAGTAAGAGGGGAATGCATAAGACACAAATCGTTTATGAAGAAAACATACAACTCCACAATAAATGTTTTGTCAAAACGCATAAATCAATTAGAGCTACAACACAAAAACTCACCTAATGACCAAACTACCTTCACCCACCTTACCAAAACTAGATAAGAACTCCACTCCCTACTAACCAAGGAAGCACAGAGGAAAGCGCTCTCCTTTCAGAAAACATTTCTATGAAAGCAGCAGAGCAGGACAGTTCCTTGCTAAACTATTGAAAGAACAATCCTTAAAATCACAAATTTCTAAGTTAATAACACCTGAAAACCAAACAACCTATGATAGTAAAGACATAGCGAACCACTTCAGTACATTTTATTTTAAACTGTACAACTTAGACTCAGACAAATCCCTGGAACACGTAACACAAATGAGCAAATATATCACAGAAGCCAATTTACCCAAATTGGACCCGACAAAACTGACAGCCTAGAGAACCTAATAACCATACAAGAGATTTTAAAAGCCATATCAGATTTACCCTCCAAGAAGAGCCCTTGCCCTGATGGCTTCACAAATGCGTATTACAAAAAAATTAAGAATATACTAGCTCCCCACTTACTAACCTTATTTCACACAATAGACAAAGACCAAGACCTACCTAAAAATATGCTTCTAGAGTATGTATCGGTCATACCAAAACCTAACAAACCACTCACCAACCCAAGCAGCTATCATCCTATATCCCTTCTGAATACAGATGTAAAAATCCTAGGGAAAATACTAGCAGAAAGACTTAGAAATATCCTACAATACATAGTGCATACAGACCAGGTGGGATTTGTGCCCCATAGAGAAGCGAGAGATAACACTATAAGAGCGCTGACACTGATGAACTATGCTAAATATAACAAGATCCCAGCTATCTTCATCAGAACCAACGCCAGAAAAGCGTTCAATTGTATAGACTGGCGATTCCTAAAAGAAACCCTATTAGCAATAGGATTAGGGCCCAAAATGATTACACCTATACTTAGCTTTTATGCCATTATGGTATTTTGACCACATCATCCTCTTTATGCATGTTGTCTTACTCCAAGCTGTATAGGCTCGAAAGCCTACTACCAATTAAGCATATTAGGTGATGTGCATCTCTGTAATGAGAAGGGGTGTGGTCTAATGACATCAACACCCTATATCAGGTGTGCATAATTATTAGGCAACTTCCTTTCCTTTGGCAAAATGGGTCAAAAGAAGGACTTGACAGGCTCAGAAAAGTCAAAAATAGTGAGATATCTTGCAGAGGGATGCAGCACTCTTAAAATTGCAAAGCTTCTGAAGCGTGATCATCGAACAATCAAGCGTTTCATTTAAAATAGTCAACAGGGTTGCAAGAAGCGTGTGGAAAAACCAAGGCGCAAAATAACTGCCCATGAACTGAGAAAAGTCAAGCGTGCAGCTGCCAAGATGCCACTTGCCACCAGTTTGGCCATATTTCAGAGCTGCAACATCATTGGAGTGCCCAAAAGCACAAGGTGTGCAATACTCAGAGACATGGCCAAGGTAAGAAAGGCTGAAAGACGACCACCACTGAACAAGACACACAAGCTGAAACGTCAAGACTGGGCCAAGAAATATCTCAAGACTGATTTTTCTAAGGTTTTATGGACTGATGAAATGAGAGCGAGTCTTGATGGGCCAGATGGATGGGCCCGTGGCTGGATTGGTAAAGGGCAGAGAGCTCCAGTCCGACTCAGTACTGGTTTGGGCTGGTATCATCAAAGATGAGCTTGTGGGGCCTTTTCGGGTTGAGGATGGAGTCAAGCTCAACTCCCAGTCCTACTGCCAGTTTCTGGAAGACACCTTCTTCAAGCAGTGGTACAGGAAGAAGTCTGCATCCTTCAAGAAAAACATGATTTTCATGCAGGACAATGCTCCATCACACGCGTCCAAGTACTCCACAGCGTGGCTGGCAAGAAAGGGTATAAAAGAAGAAAATCTAATGACATGGCCTCCTTGTTCACCTGATCTGAACCCCATTGAGAACCTGTGGTCCATCATCAAATGTGAGATTTACAAGGAGGGAAAACAGTACACCTCTCTGAACAGTGTCTGGGAGGCTGTGGTTGCTGCTGCACGCAATGTTAATGGTGAACAGATCAAAACACTGACAGAATCCATGGATGGCAGGCCTTTGAGTGTCCTTGCAAAGAAAGGTGGCTATATTGGTCACTGATTTGTTTTTGTTTTGTTTTTGAATGTCAGAAATGTATATTTGTGAATGTTGAGATGTTATATTGGTTTCACTGGTAAAAATAAATAATTGAAATGGGTATATATTTGTTTTTTGTTAAGTTGCCTAATAATTATGCACAGTAATAGTCACCTGCACACACAGATATCCCCCTAAAATAGCTAAAACTAAAAACAAACTAAAAACTACTTCCAAAAATATTCAGCTTTGATATTAATGAGTTTTTTGGGTTCATTGAGAACATGGTTGTTGTTCAATAATAAAATTAATCCTCAAAAATACAACTTGCCTAATAATTCTGCACTCCCTGTAGAGTCAAAGCAAATGATATGTTATAAAATGCATTCAACATCAATAATGGCACGAGACAGAGCTGTCCTCTTTCCTCAACTCTATTTATATTAACTATGGAGGTTTTGACGTCACATGTAACATCAAACCAAAAGATCAAGGGCATAAAAATTGGACCACACAACTTTAAAATTGCCTTATATGCTTACGGTCACCTCATCATTTCGATCGGTTCCAGCAATTATGTCAGATATTGCAACATTTGGCCAATTCTCAAAATTTTTAGTAAACCCACAAAAATTAGAAATTCTTAACATTTCACTCCCACTGTACTCTTTCCAGTCTCTTTCCACGATATGCCCCCTCAATTTACAATCAAAAACACTCAAATATCTTGGTGTCCATCTTTCTCCAGACAAAACAATGCTCTTTGAGAGCAACTACATGGCCCTCTTACATTCCACACAACATGACCTACGCACATGGGCAACTAAACCAATTTCTTGGTGGGGAAGGATTGAATGTATAAAAATTACCACTCTACCAATAATCTTATATATCCTACAATTATTTCCAATGTCACTCCCGAAATGGAACCCAATTTGGTTACAAAAACATATCAACTCAACTTTTGGGGGTAAAGTAAACCAAGGATAAGTAAAGAAAACATGTATAGAACCTCCATAAATGGGTGACAAGGTGTACCATGTGTTAAAGACTATTTGGAGGCTATCACACTACAAAGGGTTTTGGACTGTCATGGGGCGAAAGAAGTTAAAGCATGGGTTGCTATGGACTCCCATATATTACAAGTCCCGATGGAAGGCATGCTGTGCCGGATTCCAAAAAGCCTTAGACCCCCACTATGCCTTAAACTAGATATTCACAGACATACATTTGACTCTTGGGACACAATAATCTCATAGACACCACATATCACGGGTACAAGATCTCCTCTTTTCCCTATTCCCAATAAAGCAGAATTAATAGGAGGGCTGGATAAAGGATATCAAAGACGGACAGAGTGGGGATACACAATGCCATTGACAGAATTTATAATGAACGGAAAACTTAAGAACAGATATGATATCGGGGCAATAACAAGCGGTACCTATTCTAACTAGCTAAAATACTCCCAACTATCACATTTCATTCACACCTCTCCACATAAAACAGATTACTTAAGGAATCTATATGTGCTAAAATTGAAATAGTTTGGCACTCCCTTTCCACATCCCATAAACTTATAAAAGCACACCAAGCCTCACATCTCCCCCCTTCTACTACCAGATGGCAAAATGACCTAGGGTCTACAATAGATATACAGTATCTCACAAAAGTGAGTACACCCCTCACATTTTTGTAAATATTTTATTATATCTTTTCATGTGACAACACTGAAGAAATGACACTTTGCGATAATGTAAAGTAGTGAGTGTACTGCCTGTATAAAAGTATACATTTTCTGTCCCCTCAAAATAACTCAACACACAGCCATTAATGTCTAAATCGTTGGAAACAAAAGTGAGTACACCCCTGAGTGAAAATGTCCAAATTGGGCCAAATTAGCCATTTTCCCTCCCTGGTGTCATGTGATTTGTTAGTGTTACAAGGTCTCAGGTGTGAATGGGAAGCAGTTGTGTTAAAGTTGGTGTTATCGCTCTAACACTCTCTCATACTGGTCAACATGGCACCTCATGGCAAATAACTCTCTGAGAATCTGAAAAAAAGAATTTTGCTCTACATAAAGATGGCCTAGGCTAAAAATAGATTGCCAAGACCCTGAAACTGAGCTGCAGCACGGTGGGCAAGACCACACAGCTGTTCCACAGGACAGGTTCCACTCAGAACAGGCCTCGCCATGGTCTACCAAAGAAGTTGAGTGCACATGCTCTGCGTCATATCCACAGGTTGTCTTTGGGAAATAGACATATGAGTGCTGCCAGCATTGCTGCAGAGGTTGAAGGGGTGGAGGGTCATCCTGTCAGTGCTCAGACCATATGCCGCACACTGTATCAAATTGGTCTGCATGGCTGTCGTCCCAGAAGGAAACCTCTTCTAAAGATGATACACAAGAAAGCCTGCAAACAGTTTGCTGAAGACAAGCAGACTAAGTACATGGATTACTGGAACCATATACTGTGGTCTGATGAGACCAAGATAAACTTAGTTCATTGAAGGAACCATGAATGCCAACATGTACTGTGACATGCTGAAGCAGAACATGAATCCCCTCCCTTTGGAGACTGGGTCGCAGGGCAGTATTCCAACATGATAACGACCCCAAACACACCTCCAAGATGACCACTGCCTTGCTAAAGAAGCTGAGGGTAAAGGTGATGGACTGGCCAAGCATGTCTCCAGACCTAAACCCTATTGAGCATCTGTGGGGCATCCTCAAACGGAAGGTGGGGGAGCGCAAGGTCTCTAACATCCAGAAGCTCCGTGATGTTGTCATGGAGGAGTGGAAGAGGACTCCAGTGGCAACCTGTAAAGCTCTGGTGAACTCCATGCCCAAGAGGGTTAAGGCAGTGCTGAAAAATAATGGTGGCCACACAAAATATTGACACTTTGGGCCCAATTTGGACATTTCCACTTAGGGGTGTTCTCACTTTTGTTGCCAACGGTTTAGACATTAATGGCTGTTTGTTGAGTTATTTTGAGGGGACAGCAAATTTACATGGTTATACAGGCTGTACACTCACTACTTTGCATTGTAGCAAAGTGTAATTTCTTCAGTGTTGGCACATGAAAAGATATAATAAAATATTTACAAAAATGTGAGGGGTGTACTCACTTTTGTGAGATACTGTAGATGAGTGGAATAAAAGTTTTAAACACTAAAATAAATACTCTACTTCACCACGTCTGCTAGAACTTAATTTTAAAGTTTTGATGTGCTGGTACCTTACACCTACACGACTACACCCGGGAGCGAGTGACAAATGTTGGAGGGGATGTGACCATAAAGGCAACAGCACACATATGTGGTGGGCATGCGACAAACTAAACCATTGTGGAAAGGAGTAGAAACACACTTCAAAACAATCCTACCAAATACTTTCTTACTGACACTTAAAATTGCCCTACTGAATGCCCTGCCAAAAGTCACATGTGGACTTAGACTAACTTTATTACAGATAGGACTAAAAAGTGCCAAATAATTAATAGCACACAAATGGAAGACATCAGACACTCCAACAACACAGATGTGGAAGGCAAAAGTCTCAGACTTTTTAACTTTAGAGGAATACGGCTACCTCAAAAGACAGAGACTGAAAACATTACTGGACATAAAATTTATATGGGACGAGTCTATCCAGGCGACATGACCTACAAGTGACAATAGGAGACTTGTGTTGGACTGGGGGGGCAGCCTAGGGGGATCACCTTACCTTCCACCCTTTGGATATACTGGACCCTTAGGGGGAGCTCCCCTGTCTCGCTCTGCCTCTAACACCAAAAACCTTTACTATAAAACCGTAAAGAGACACACAGGGCCAGAAAAAAACAAAACCACACTGCAGAGACTTATAATGGTATAAAATGAACAGTCAAGAAGAGTGAGTACAAACCCGTTTTATTGTTCTGTTAAGTTGATTTTTCATAGCCATTCATTAAACAATTTTTTACAGGCATATACATATAAAATGTAGTTATTGTTTATAATATGTATATGCAATTTCTGTAACCTTTCTTTCTAAAAATTCTAATAAAAAGATGGATTTAAAATATTAAATATACACTGTGTAGGGGGGCGGAGCCAAATGCTGAAGCGGTCGGACGTGTTTGGGTGCAGCTCCCAGCTCCAAGATCCAAAAGAAGGGATCAATCAACAAATTTCTGCATAGAATTTACATGAAAAGACCCACAATCTACTATATGCTTCAGTGCTTTGAAGGAGCCGGACTGCACTGTTTTTGCACTGCTGACCTATGTTCTTTAGTAAAGTCGCATGGTGAGCGGCCTTACGGACATGGACCCTTTCTTATGCATATACAAGATAAAATATATTGCAGCCTGTAAAGAGCACTGTCAGGGTACTAAAATCAAAGGTACCCTGAAGTGATTAACTACATTATTCACCCTTCTAGACGAGAGCCGCCATTTTGAGGGTGGCATTTATCTGGCAATATTGCATATACCGATCCACGATCTACAACAGAGCTTAACTAGCCTAATAATATGGGGGACGCAACTACGTTAAAAAGCTGGGAGGCTGATGTAATACACCTTCTTGAGGACCATTTAGAGAGCCTTTCAAAACTGATAGAATACAAGCCTGATTGCTGGAAATGGCGCTGGCTATACTGCAACTAAAGGTTGCAGCCAACAATACCCTGAGATGCAAGATGAAGAGGGAGTTTCATCTATGTGCCTTACTAACAACACAGCACATAACCAAGGTAAAGAGCTCTATCCCACTTGTGAAAGCTACACGGACACTAGGTTCGTGGGGTATATCTCAGTGAATAAGGCAAAGAAAAACAAACAACTCGCTGAGACTGATCTCTATAGCATCAACTCACATTACATGCACACTAAGGATATAGCGATATCCCCCTCGCATGCTCATGCTTTGTCCTGGTTCTATGGCTGTACGGTCTAAGAGACCTCTCTGACCAAGACACAGAATCTTATCCCTGCAGTGGACTTGCATTATTCAGCTTCCCTGTTTGAGAGAGCAGGTATGGGATAAACATTATGACCTTTTTTGCGGCGGCTGGCTAGTCACCGGTAAAGTCCATCGCTATTCAGAAGCCTATATTTCGACATGGACTCAATTACCCTATAATTCAAATCAGGTTGGATTGTACTTGTGCTTGTTAGCAGAGTCCTCATGCATTATTGTTAATGAAGTTACTTGCTGAACTTATTGTTCTAGGCTTTATGTATATATATCTTTAAAATGCTCAGAGGCTTAATTTTATTTCACTTGTAACACCACACAAATAGACCCTTTTGACTCCCTGGTAAATACTATCTCACTCCTTGGTAAATACACTGTGAAAATACGCCCTAAGTCTAACCACATAGCCGTGTTGTCAGCGGCCGAGACAGCATGGCCTACTCTTTTAAAATGTAAACTGGTATGTTCATTATTTTTATCTCAGGGTGAACAGAGTACAATAACAACCCTTCTTTTACCCTATGGCCTCTAGTTATGAAAGTCTGGTGGACCTGATCCGACAGTGTGGATCAGGTCCGCCAGACCTCGCTGAATACAGCGAGCAATACGCTTGCTGTATTAATCATTGCACCAGCAGCTCACAAGAGCTGCTGGTGCAACGCCGTCCCCTGCAGACTCGCAGGGCAGCAGCGGGGTGTCAATCAACCCGATCGTACTCGATCGGGTTGTATTGTGGCGATGTGTGTCCGCCTGCTCAGAGCAGGCGGGCAGGTTATGGAGCAGCGGTCTTTGTGACCGCTGCTTCATAACTGCTGTTTCTGGTGAGCCTGCAGGCTCGCCAGAAGCACGGGGCATCAAGCTCCATAAGGAGCTTGATACATATGCCCCTATATCCTCACCATTTCTTAGAGTTATCTATTTGCCATTGTACTTCCATTTTTAGATCTAAATATCCCATGACCAACTTCACTTGGGTAAGATTCCTATATATACCTTGGACGTTAGCCTCTTAATCATGCTATTTAGTCCATATTCAGCTTAACGCCCACTGTAATTAGCTTACTAGAAGGGTACCTTATCTTCATGCTAGATGATAAACTCTAGTTAATGATGTGACCTATATCACGACTCTTGCTAGCTCCTCAAGGTTACCGTTAAATGTTCCCATGTGTATACATATAGTAGTGCAATAGCTATAACTTTTACCTATGTTTGTCTCCTATATAGTTTTTAATTAACTTAGGAAATGTTGTTCTTGTTCTCTGGTATTAATATTGAGATATGTTTGTGTGGCTATAATTATTTAAAATTAATAATCTGGTAGGCACTGTTTATTTATGCTCTGTTTTTAAGCTACGTTTCTACTAAGATATCGAGATAAATATGCCCATTATGCACTTAATTTTTTGGTTTAGACGCCATCTACAAGAACAACCTATTTTGCTATAACTACTTAAGAAAGATAATGAGCTTTCCACTCCTATATATATAATGTGAAGTTTATTTTCATGCTACGTTAAGCTAAAACTACTCATACGCTCTCTTAGATATTAATATCCTCATAGGTGGAGACAAATAAATATGATCCTATTATATAGTGTACTTGAGACTATTCGTAATTTACATGGTGGGACCGCTTTTTCACACTATGTTTACTTTTTCTCCTCAAAATACATAAATAAGCCTTTGGCAGTGTTTTAATATATTAGTTTGTTCCACATTAGCATATAAATGATGGCTATCAACGTGTGCTCTTTACAAAGTTGGGTATTATATGTATTATTTTAGTATTTTCCTGTTGCTGGGTGTAGGATCCATACTCAGGGAACAGGATTTACACCTGCATTTTTACCCTGAGCTAGTGTATACAACAATATTCTTTACAAATTCGGAAGCAGTCTCAGTTTTATATTATATCAAGAGATCAACTCATGTTCAATCATAACGTTCTACATATCAGTGTCTAACCAGATATATTATAATAACCCCACTAGCTCCATCTTTGTTAATAGGCCCTATAAGATTATTTTTACTATGTTAACCGGCTGGTCTCCTACCCCCCCTCCCCCCCATATAGTACTCTGGTTCTTTATGATTCAGACCAGAGACTTATCTCACGGTTTCCCTTGATAAATATGGCATTTATCAGTAATATACTCATATAACTAACTTTATATACCCAAGCTGCCCACTTATGTTTACAGCGGTCTCAATAGTTTTTATATATTTTTATTTTTTTCATTCTCACAGCAACATGGGGCCATATAAGACATTTATTTAGAAAATAAATCAAACAAAACTTTTTAGTATTTTTTTAATGCTATAGCGTATTTCTTTTTGGTTTCTTATGAAATTCTGTCATAAAACTGTTATATGTTATTATGTTTATGCAACTAAGTATGTCATTTAGAACAAGGATTCTCTTTCAAACCGGTTATATGTTTCACTATTACCCATCTGGTACAGCATTGGCAACTCGGAGGGTGCTTACTCCCTTATTCACAGCAGTAACAACTGATAATATGGACTAGATGGATGGACTCATCTTAAATCATATCATACTGTGAATATTTTTAATTGCTTATATGTATTGTTACGGAAACATAGAAAAGCTAAATATCTGTGTAAATCTTTATACATGTGGATCACCCAATTGTACATGTTCCATGACAACTTTGTACTCTATATATGAAAAAACCCAATAAAAACTATTTTAAAATACAGTATATATATATATATATATATACACACACACACAGTGTAAATCATAATTTAAGTACACTGGATGTGCAAAAAATGGAAATCCATAATTATAAGTAAAAAAAAAAGCACAATTGTTGCTTTTGTGAAAAATGGGCTGAATATGGGTACATATGAAATTGTCCAGCGTAATTCTGTAAAGATTTTCACACTGCAGATCTCACAGGTTTTTCTCGCCAGCTAGAAGGTGGCGAGCTTTTCTAAAAACACTCAAAATACTTATAAACCTAATACAAAATCACATGTATATAAAAATAGAAGCGATTGTAAGATGCTATACAGAGAAAGCAGCATAATGTGATTTATATTGGCTGCAAGATTTAATTTGTAGAGTGCCCCCACCCCGCTCAATGCTAACTTTGCTCTATGAAGCGAAGTGTCCCTTTCCAGTGAGCTCCATTACTTTATATAGGAGCCATCTCGCCACTCACAGGGACTGCCCCTTTTTTACAATAATTCCAACATGGCAGCCGCTGCAAGGGTCGGCTAGAAAAATCACGTCTGATCTGGGAAGATGTAGACAATTGGCCCCTTAATTACAGCATTGGTCAAATGCTGTAATTAAAGGGACACTAAACCCAAACATTTTCTTTCATGATTCAGGTAGAAAATACAATTTTAAACAACATTCCAATTTACTTCTATTATCTAATTGGCTTCATTCTTTATATATCTTTTGTTGAAGAAATAGCAATGCACATGGGTGAGCCAATCACACGAGGCATCTATGTGCAGCCACCAATCAGCAGCTACTGAGCCTATCTAGATATGCTTTTCAGCAAATTATATCAAGAGAACTAAGCAAATTAGATAATAGAAGTAAATTAGAAAGTTGTTTAAAATTGCATGATCTATCTGAATCATGAAAGAAAAAAGTTGGGTTTTATGTTCCTTTAAGTTTTCCATTTGCTTTTAATATATCAGGGGCGCGATCCGATATACGGCGTAGTTTGCGGCGCAAGCGAGGGAACCCGCGTCGCCCGCAGTTTCAGCTCGCAACTCGAGCTATCCAATATACGGCGCCGTCAGATGCTAACGTGCCGTAAGTCTGATAAACCAGCGATGTCCAGAAATCTGCGTAAGTACAAATTTCTGGCGTCGCCAGTGACTTGCACCACGTTAGAAACTGCCGTCGCCTACAAAACCTGACTAAAGTATGAAATCACCTGCACTGTCTAACACGCCTCCTAAACATAGCCCGACACATCTAACCCTCTATCCGCTATCCCCCCTCACTATCCTAACAATAAAAAAAGTTATTAACCCCTAAACCGCTGCTCCCGTACCCCGCCGCCACCTAATAAAGTTATTAACCCCTAAACCACCGCTCCCGGACCCCGCCGCCAGCTATATTAAATCTATAACCCCCTAAAGTGAGCCCCTAACACCGCCGCCATCTACCTTACCTACCCCCTAAAGTGAGCCCCTACCCCGCCGCCATCTATTTTAAAATTATTAACCCCTAATTTAATCCCCCTACCCCGCCGCCATCTAAATTAAATTATTTAACCCCTAAAATACTAAACTATCCTTACCACTAAACCTAAGTCTTACCCTACAAATAGCCCTGAAAAGGGCTTTTTGCGTGGAATTACCCCAAAGTAAACTGCTCTTTTGCCAGCCCTTAAAAGGGCTTTTGGCGGGGCTTTGTCACAAAGTAATCAGCTCTTTTGCCTACAATCTAAATCCCCCTACACCGCTGCCACCTATAATAAATGTATTAACCCCTAATCTAATCCCCCTACACCGCCGCCAGCTATATTAACTATATTAACCCTAATTATAATATCGTTATTATATTATATATATTAAGTATAATAACCCTATCTAACTCTAACATCCCTAACTAAACTCTTATTAAAATAAATCTAATTATTTAATATTATTAATGAAAATATTCCTATTTAAATCTAAATCCTTACCTATAAAATAAATTAATAATTACATTGTAGCTATTTTAGGATTTATATTTATTTTACAGGTAACTTGGTATTTATTTTAACTAGGTACAATAGCTATTAAATAGTTAATAACTATTTAATAGCTACCTAGTTAAAATAATTACCAATTTACCTGTAAAATAAATCCTAACCTAAGTTACAAATACACCTACACTATCAATAAATTAAATAAACTACAAATATCTAAACTAAAATACAATTAAATACACTAAACTAAATTACAAAAAAACAAACACTAAATTACAAAAAATAAAAAAAAGATTACAAGATTTTTAAGCTAATTACACCTATTCTAAGCCCCCTAATAAAATAATAAACCCCCAAAATAAAAAAATGCCCTACCCTATTCTAAATTAAACAAGTTCAAAGCTCTTTTACCTTACCAGCCCTTAAAAGGGCCTTTTGCGGGGCATGCCCCAAAGAAAACTGCTCTTTTGCCTGAAAAAAAACAACACAATACCACCCCCCAACATTACAACCCACCACCCACATACCCCTAATCTAACCCAAACCCCCCTTAAATAAACCTAACACTACCCCCCTGAAGATCTCTCTACCTTGTCTTCACCCAACCGGGCCGAACTCCTCATCCGATCCGGGCGATGTCTTTATCCAAGCCGGATGGAAGAAGACTTTGCTGCCGCTTGGATAAAGACATCGCCGGGATGAAGACTTCTTCTTTGCCGCTTGGATAAAGACATCGCCGGGATGAAGAATTCTTCTTTGCTGCTTGGATAAAGACATCGCCCGGATCGGATGAGGAGTTCGGCCCGGTTGGGTGAAGACAAGGTAGGGAGATCTTCAGGGGGGTAGTGTTAGGTTTATTTAAGGTGGGTTTGGGTTAGATAAGGGGTATGTGGGTGGTGGGTTGTAATGTTGGGGGGTGGTATTGTGTTTTTTTTATTTTTTATTTTTCAGGCAAAAGAGCAGTTTTCTTTGGGGCATGCCCCGCCAAAGGCCCTTTTAAGGGCTGGTAAGGTAAAAGAGCTTTGAACTTGTTTAATTTAGAATAGGGTAGGGAATTTTTTTATTTTGGGGGTTTATTATTTTATTAGGGGGCTTAGAATAGGTGTAATTAGCTTAAAAATCTTGTAATCTTTTTTTTATTTTTTGTAATTTAGTGTTTGCTTTTTTTTGTAATTTAGTTTAGTGTATTTAATTGTATTTTAGTTTAGATATTTGTAGTTTATTTAATTTATTGATAGTGTAGGTGTATTTGTAACTTAGGTTAGGATTTATTTTACAGGTAATTGGGTAATTATTTTAACTAGGTAGCTATTAAATAGTTAATAACTATTTAATAGCTATTATACCTAGTTAAAATAATTAACAATTTACCTGTAAAATAAATATAAACCCTAACATAGCTACAATGTAATTATTAATTATATTGTAGCTATCTTAGGGTTTATTTTATAGGTAAGTATTTAGATTTAAATAGGAATATTTTAGTTTATAATATGAATTAGATTTATTTAATACAAATTTAGTTAGGGGTGTTAGGGTTAGATAGAGTTAATATAGTTAATATAAATACTATAGTAACTATATTAACTATATTAACCCTAATATAATTGGGGCAAAGCCCTGCAAAAGGCCCTTTTAAGGGCTGGTAATAGAGCTTATTACTTTAGGGATATTAGATTAGGGGTTAATAATATTAATATAGCTGGCGGCGGTATAGGGATATTATATTAGGGGTTAATAATTTTTATATAGGTGGCGGCGGTGTAAGGGGTCAAAATAGGGGATAGATAAGGTAGATGGCGGCGGTGTAAGGGGTTCACATTAGGGGATAGATAAGGTAGATGGCGGCGGTTTTAGGGGTTCACATTAGGGGATAGATTAGTTAGATGGTGGCGGTTTTAGGGGCTCACAGTAGGGGGTTAGTTTATGTAGATGGCGGCGGGGTCCGGGAGCGGCGGTTTAGGGGTTAATAACTTTATTAGGGATTGTGTCGGGGGATCGCGGTTGACAGGTAGATAGACATTGCGCATGCGTTAGGTGTTAGGTTTATTTATCAGGTAGTTTAGGGAGTTACGGGGCTCCAATAGTCAGCGTAAGGCTCCTTACGGCTGCTTTTTGTGGCGAGGTGAAAATGGAGTAAGATTTCTCCATTTTCGCCACGTAAGTCCTTACGCTGTATATTGGATACCAAACTGCGCTGGTTTGGTATACCTGTCTATGGCCCAAAAAACTACGGGCGACGGCAGAAATATACGCGCGTAACTTCTAAGTTACGCCGTATATACAGTAGGATACCAAACCAGCGCAAATATTGGCGTTGCCAGCTTTTGCGGGCGACGATTTTTATCGGATCGGGCCCCAGATCACCTTCAAATGTTACATTCTTTTTAGACCATGTACCACTATTTTACTCCTCCTCCATTGAACAATACTTAGTTTATTTATGTCCTGGTGGTGATTTTCCCACTGATTTTATTTACGCATCTGATATTAAATTCACCTTCTGGATGTTCAGCTCTTAAACGTTTTTCTTCTGCTGTTATGTAAACTGAACAATGACAATACGCAAGCAGAACCATTTGAATAATTAAAAGGTTTTTGATTTATGTTTTAAAATGTTTTCTGGTTGCAAAAACTGCTGTCAGTTCTCTTTGTCTTATTTTGTAAGAATGAGACTAATATAAAAATAAGCCATGAATTGAAATATGTTGCTACAGTGAAATATAAATATTTGTATTAAATGCATGAATTATTTAATTTCTAGACTTGCTGAAGGCAAAATAATTATAATCATAATAGTAATTTAAGGCGAGATAGAAAAGTCTTATCTGAGCAGCTAGAAATATAATCACTTACAGAAAAGCAAACTTTGCCAAGCCCAAAATAACTGTGAGAATTAATTACAAGACAAAAATAAGAACAGCACTTATATTGGTACAGTGTTTTCATGAATAACAATGAATAATCATTCATTTGCTGAGCATAAGCTGCTCCATTTTGTAATTCATTTATTTATTAAAGAAGCATAGGACAGAAAATACATTACTTTAAAGGGATATGAAACCCAAAAATGTTCTTTTGTGATTCAGACAGAGCATACCATTTTTAAAAGTTTCCAATTTACTTCTATTATTAAATTTGCTTTGTTTTTATAGAATTATTTGTTGAAGAGATACCTAGGAAGATGTCTGGTGCTCTACATGGCAAGTGCACGCTCCTGAGCTTTTTTTTCAACAAAAGATACCAATAGAACAAAGAAAATAAAGACGTAAATTAGAAAGTTGTTTAAAATTGCATGCACTATCTGCATCATGGGGTTTCATGCCCTTTTAAGAAAAAAATATGTTTCTTTCCATGAAAATGTCATGATCTATCAAATATGATTAAAACGATAGTAAAGTCCAAATTAAACTTTCATGATTAAGATAGGGCATTTAATTTTAAACAACTTTATAATTTACTTTTATCATCAAATTTGCTTTGTTCTCTTGTTATTGTTAGTTTTAAGCTAAACCTAGGTAGGCTCATATGCTAATTTCTAAGCCCTTGAAGGCCGTCTCTTATCTGAATGCATTTCACAATTTTTCACAGCTAGAGGGCGTTAGTTCATGTGTTTCATATAGATAACATTGAGCACATGCACATGGAGTTTTTTAAGAGTCAGCACTTATTGCCTGAAATGCCAATCTGTCAAAAGATCCGAGATAAGGAGGCATCAGCAGAAGCTTAGATACAAGGTAGTTACAGAGGTAAAAAGTATATTTCTATAACAGTGTTATGCAAAACTGGGGAATGGTAAATAAAGGGATTATCTATCTTTTTAAACAATAACAATTTTGGTGTTTACTAACCCTTTAAGTTTAATTTTTACATTATTGTCCCTTTAATAGCAGCTCCATTGTGATTTCCCATTGGCTGACGAGGTTTTGTATAGCTGGTTGTGACAAAATAAAAGAACATGGAAGTTAAAACTAAATATTCATGGTTCTGATAGAGCAGACAATTTTTAAAAATGTTTCTATTTTCTTCTGTTATCAACTTTACCTATTTCACTTGATACCTATTGATGAAATGTAGCTACTTTCCATGAGAACAGTAACTGACGTGGGCTCAGGAGCATGCAAATAGTGTGACAACTATGGGCTAGAGTGGCACAATATTTAGCTCCTGCTTGCGTACTAATTTTATTAGACCAAGGCTTTTGCACGGGTTAGGTTGCGTGAGAGTGAAAACCCGCTGCACGCAAAAAGTGGAACATAGAATATCCATGCCGCATTAAAGGATTTTCCCATAGTCTTCAATGGAGCATGCAAACTGCACAAAAACCGCCCATACTCGACTGCTAACCCAATCGCGTTTATTCAAGTGTGCTAAACCCGAGATGAATAATGAATATTTCCCATTTCAGTATTCTTCACATAGAAGAATATGTTCTATTTATTATGAAATAAATATTTCTATATATATATCTAATGTTTTTTTGTGTGTGTTAATATATATATATATATATATATATATATATATATATATATAAAATTATATATAGGTATAGATATATACAAATATATATAGGACAGCTATATATAGCTGTGCTGTCCCCAGAGTTACAGGCAGTTAACCCCAGACAGGTCTGGGTGCAAGAACCATAGGGAAAATTACAAAACAAATTAATACAACAAACAGAGAAAGTCCAGCACTCACTTACAAGCTCTCAGCTAAGATTTAAAAGCAAAAATGGAAAAGTTAGTTACCGCATTTGGCCAAATGGGACAAGCCCAGGTACCACATCAAGGTCCTTTCCAATACCTGGGACCCTAAAACAGCGACACAATGCAAGCTCTCAAATCCAAGCAATCTGGGAACAAGGGAAGGGTGCACAGGCTTATGTAATCACCCTAGACATATACAAAACATGGAAGGGAACTGCACTCTCATACCGGACCGGGTACACATCCCATGACCCTGTAACATGCTCAGCCCTGGGTGCTCACGGGCAGTCACAGGAAGCTGTGCCATCCCCAGAGTCACAGGCAGCTAACCCCAGACAGGTCTGGGTGTAAGAACCATAGGGACAATTACAAAACAAAGCAATACAACACACAGAGAAAGTCCAGCACTCACTTACAAGCTCTCAGCTAAGATTTAAAAGCAAAAATGGAAAGGTTAGTTACCGCATTTGGACAAATGGGACAAGCCCAGGTACCATATCAAGGTCCTTTCCAATACCTGGGACCCTAAAACAGCCACACAATGCAAGCTCTTAAATCCAAACAAACTGGGAACAAGGGAAGGGTGCACAGGCTTATGTAATCACCCTAGACATATACAAAACAAGGAAGGGGACTGCACTCTCATACCGGACCGTGTACACATCCCATGACCCTGTAACATGGGATACAACAATACAACACACAGAGAAAGTCCAGCACTCACTTACAAGCTCTCAGCTAAGATTTAAAAGCAAAAATGGAAAGGTTAGTTACCGCATGTAATCACCCTAGACATATACAAAACACGGAAGGGGACTGCACTCTCATACCGGATCGGGTACACATCCCATGACCCATGTGTACCCGGTCCGGTATGAGAGTGCAGTCCCCTTCTGTGTTTTGTATATATATCTATATATATATATATATATATATATATATATATATATATATATATTAGCTGTAGAATTAAGCACTCACTGGACTTAAAGCAAAGGATATTAATGCATGTGTGACGTTTTGGGACCACTTGAGCCCCTTCTTCAGACAAGACCAAAGTTGGTGCTCAAGTGGTCCCGAAACATCACACATGGAATAAAATAATTTGCTTTAAGTCTAGTGAGTGCTTAATTCTACAGCTACTTTAACTTTCATTGAAAGCACCCTGGCAGTAGTAGTAGTAAATTAGCGAGTGTACAGCCTGTATAATAGTGTAAATTTGCTGTCCCCTCAAAATAACTTAACACACAGCCATTAATGTCTAACCCGTTGGCAACAAAAGTGAGTACACCCCTAAGTGGAAATGTCCAAATTGGGCCCAAAGTGTCAATATTTTGTGTGGCCACCATTATTTTCCAGCACTGCCTTTACCCTCTTGGGCATGGAGTTCACCAGAGCTTTACAGGTTGCCACTGGAGTCCTCTTCCACTCCTCCATGAGGACATCACAGAGCTGGTGGATGTTAGAGACCTTGCGCTTCCCCACCTTCCATTTGAGGATGCCCCACAGATGCTCAATAGGGTTTAAGTCTGGAGACATGCTTGGCCAGTCCATCACCTTTACCCTCAGCTTCTTTAGCAAGGCAGTGGTCATCTTGGAGGTGTGTTTGGGGTTGTTATCATGTTGCAATACTGCCCTGCGGCCCAGTCTCCGAAGGGAGGGGATAATTCTCTGCTTCAGTATGTCACAGTACATGTTGGCATTCATGCTTCCCTCAATGAACTGTAGCTCCCCAGTGCCGGCAGGACTCATGCAGGCCCAGACCATGACACTCCTACCACCATGCTTGACTGTAGGCAAGACACACTTCTATTTGTACTCCTCACCTGGTTGCCGCCATACACACTTGACACCATCTAAACCAAATAATTTGGTCTTGGTCTCATCAGACCACAGGACATGATTCAAGTAATCCATTACCTTAGTCTGCTTGTCTTCAGCAAACTGTTTGTGGGCTTTCTTGTGCATAATCTTTAGAAGAGGCTTCCTTCTGGGATGACAGCCATGCCTACCAATTTGATGTAGTGTGCGGCGTATGGTCTAAGCACTGACAGGCTGACCCCCCCCCCCCCCACTCCTTCAACCTCTGCAGCAATGCTGGCAACACTCATACGTCTATTTCCCAAAGACAACCTCTGGATATGACGCTGAGCATGTGCACTCAACTTCTTTGGCCGACCATGGCAAGGCCTTTTCTGAGTGGAACCTGTCCTGTATGGTCTTGCCCACTGTGCTGCAGCTCAGTTTCATTGTCTTGGCAATCTTTTTATAGCCTAAGAAATCTTTATGCAGAGCAATAATTCTTTTTTCAGATTCTTTGCCATGAGGTACCGTATTGAACTTCCAGGGACCAGTATGAGAGATTCTGAGAGCAATAACACCAAATTTAACACACCTGCTCCCCATTCACACCTGAGACCTTGTAACACTAGCGAGTCACATGACACCAGGGAGGGAAAATGGATAATTGGGCCCAATTTGGACATTTCCACTTAGGTGTGTACTCTCTTTTGTTGCAAACGATTTAGACATTAATGGATGTGTGTTGAGTTATTTTGAGGGGGCAGCAAATTGATACTGTTGTACAGGCTCTACACTCACTATTTTACATTGTAGCAAAGTGTCATTGCTTCAGTGTTGTCACATGAAAAGATATAATAAAATATTTACAAAAATGTGAGGGGTGTACTCACTTTTGTGAGATACTGTATATATGTATATATATATATATATATATATATATATATATATATATATATATATATATATATATATATATATATATATATATATATAGCTATATATTTACATGTCTGTAAATACATATATACACATATAAATACATAAATACATATGTACACACATATAAACACACACATATATATATATACTGTATATATAAATACATACATATACATATTTAGATATGTGTATGCATGAATATATATGTTAAAGCCCTCTGCAGGCCTTTTTTTCCTTACACCTGAGACCTCATATCTTTGAGCCCTTTTAACTTTTTGATGCAATTTTTTTAAATAATTTTTATCAGACAGTGTTATTATGTGTGTATCTGTAGTTTTAATTTTTTTTTTTTTGCCACTTTTTTGCCTAGCGTAACAGTTAACCAGAGTTATACTAACCTAATGTGCGTTAAATGTGATTGTGTTCAAGCAAACGTGTTAACAAATTTGGAAATAATTGTGCTTTATACAAAAAATCATAACCAGCATAAAAAGGGTGGGCCTCATGGACTCTTGCCAATATGAAAGAAATGAATTTATCAGGTAAGTTCTTACATAAATTATGTTTTCTTTCATGTAATTGGCAAGAGTCCATGAGCTAGTGACGTATGGGATAGCAATACCCAAGATGTGGAACTCCACGCCAGAGTCACTAGAGAGGGAGGGATAAAAATAAAAACAGCCAATTTCCGCTGAAAAAATTAATCCACAACCCAAAAAAGAAATAAGTTTATTCTCATAAATGAAAGAAAAAAACTCAAATCAAAAGCAGAAGAATCAAACTGAAACAGATGCCTGAAGAACTTTTCTACCAAAAACTGCTTCCGAAGAAGCAAATACATCAAAACGGTAGAATTTAGTAAATGTATGCAAAGAGGACCAAGTTGCTGCTTTGCAAATCTGATCAACTGAAGCATCATTCTTAAAGGCCCACGAAGTGGAGACTGATCTAGTAGAAAGAGCTGTAATTCTCTGAGGCGGGGCCTGACCCGACTCCAAATAATCTTGATGAATCAAAAGTTTCAACCAAGAAGCCAAAGAAATAGCAGAAGCCTTCTGACCTTTCCTAGGACCAGAAAATAAAACAAATAGACTGGAAGTCTTCCTGAAATCTTTAGTAGCTTCCACATAATATTTCAAAGCTCTTACCACATCCAAAGAATGTAAGTATCTTTCCAAAGAATTCTTAGGATTAGGACACAAGGAAGGGACAACAATTTCTCTATTAATGTTGTTATAATTCACAAACTTAGGTAAAAATTGAAAAGAAGTCTGCAAAACGGCCTTATCCTGATGAAAAATCATAAAAGGAGACTCACAAGAAAGAGCAGATAGCTCAGAAACTCTTCTAGCAGAAGAGATAGCCAAAAGGAACAACACTTTCCAAGAAAGTAGTTTAATGTCCAAAGAATGCATAGGCTCAAATGGAGGAGCCTGTAAAGCCTTCAGAACCAAATTAAGACTCCAAGGAGGAGAAATTAATTTAATGACAGGCTTAATACAAACTAAAGCCTGTACAAAACAGTGAATATCAGGAAGTATAGCAATCTTTCTGTGAAATAAAACAGAAAGAGCAGAGAAGATTTGTCCCTTCAAGGAACTTGCAGACAAACCCTTATCCAAACCATCCTGAAGAAACTGTAAAATTCTAGGAATTCTAAAAGAATGCCAAGAGAATTTATGAGAACACCACAAAATATGTCTTCCAAACTCTATAATAAAACTTTCTAGAGACAGATTTACGAGCTTGTAAAATAGTATT